>NC_034188.2:6929605-7060025 GCF_002021735.2 Oncorhynchus kisutch
TGGACTATAGTAGGGGATGGACTATAGTGGTAGATGGACTATAGTAGGGGATGGACTATAGTGGTAGATGGACTATAGTAGGGGATGGACTATAGTGGTAGATGGACTATAGAGGGGATGGACTATAGTGGTAGATGGACTATAGTGGTAGATGGACTATAGTAGGGGATGGACTATAGTGGTAGATGGACTATAGTAGGGGATGGAGTATAATGGTAGATGGACTATAGTGGTAGATGGACTATAGTGGTAGATGGACTATAGTAGGGGATGGACTATAGTGGTAGATGGATTATAGTGGTGGATGGACTATAGTGGTAGATGGACTATAGTGGTAGATGGACTATAGTGGTGGATGGACTATAGTGGTAGATGGACTATAGTAGGGGATGGACTATAGTGGTAGATGGACTATAGTGGTAGATTGACTATAGTAGGGGATGGACTATAGTAGGGGATGGACTATAGTGGTAGATGGACTATAATGGTAGATGGACTATAGTGGTAGATGGACTATAGTGGTAGATGGACTATAGTGGGGGATGGACTATAGTAGGGGATGGACTATAATGGTAGATGGACTATAGTGGTAGATGGACTATAGTGGTAGATGGACTATAGTGGTAGATGGACTATAGTGGTAGATGGACTATAGTAGGGGATGGACTATAGTGGTAGATGGACTATAGTGGTAGATGGACTATAGTAGGGGATGGACTATAGTGGTAGATGGACTATAGTAGGGGATGGACTATAATGGTAGATGGACTATAGTAGGGGATGGACTATAATGGTAGATGGACTATAGTGGTAGATGGACTATAATGGTAGATGGACTATAGTAGGGGATGGACTATAATGGTAGATGGACTATAGTAGGGGATGGACTATAATGGTAGATGGACTATAGTAGGGGATGGACTATAATGGTAGATGGACTATAGTAGGGGATGGACTATAATGGTAGATGGACTATAATGGTAGATGGACTATAATGGTAGATGGACTATAATGGTAGATGGACTATAATGGTCGATGGACTATAATGGTAGATGGACTATAGTAGGGGATGGACTATAATGGTAGATGGACTATAATGGTAGATGGGCTATAATGGTAGATGGACTATAGTAGGGGATGGACTATAATGGTAGATGGACTATAATGGTAGATGGACTATAATGGTAGATGGACTATAGTGGTAGATGGACTATAGTGGTAGATGGACTATAGTGGTAGATGAACTATAGTGGTAGATGGACTATAGTAGGGGATGGACTATAATGGTAGATGGACTATAGTGGTAGATGGACTATAGTGGTAGATGGACTATAGTGGTAGATGAACTATAGTGGTAGATGGACTATAGTAGGGGATGGACTATAATGGTAGATGGACTATAGTGGTAGATGGACTATAATGGTAGATGGACTATAGTGGTAGATGGACTATAATGGTAGATGGACTATAGTGGTAGATGGACTATAGTGGTAGATGGACTATAGTAGTAGATGGACTATAGTGGTAGATGGACTATAGTGGTAGATGGACTATAGTAGGGGATGGACTATACTGGTAGATGGACTATAGTGGGGGATGGACTATAGTAGGGGATGGACTATAGTAGGGGATGGACTATAGTAGGGGATGGACTATAATGGTAGATGGACTATAGTGGTAGATGGACTATAGTGGTAGATGGACTATAGTGGTAGATGGACTATAGTGGTAGATGGACTATAGTGGTAGATGGACTATAGTAGGGGATGGACTATAGTAGGGGATGGACTATAATGGTAGATGGACTATAGTGGTAGATGGACTATAATGGTAGATGGACTATAGTAGGGGATGGACTATAATGGTAGATGGACTATAGTGGTAGATGGACTATAGTGGTAGATGGACTATAGTGGTAGATGGACTATAATGGTAGATGGACTATAGTGGTAGATGGACTATAGTGGTAGATGGACTATAGTAGTAGATGGACTATAGTGGTAGATGGACTATAGTAGGGGATGGACTATACTGGTAGATGAACTATAGTGGTAGATGGACTACAGTAGGGGATGGACTATAGTAGGGGATGGACTATAGTGGTAGATGGACTATAGTGGTAGATGGACTATAATGGTAGATGGACTATAGTGGTAGATGGACTATAGTGGTAGATGGACTATAATGGTAGATGGACTATAGTGGTAGATGGATTATAGTTGTAGATGGACTATAATGGTAGATGGACTATAATGGTAGATGGACTACATAACGTGTCTTGTTTGATTTATTTATAAGGTTTGAAATAATGGAAGTGGACACTTCACTGGCTATCAAGTGAACATTAGCTTCCTAATAACAATAACAGAACAGCTAAATTAATTATTAGTATTTACTGTGCTTTTCCAATCCAACCACTGATATCTGATGTACTGGTTCATATCGGTGGTGGAACAAACCAACCACTGAGATTATATCTGATGTACTGGTTCATATCGGTGGTGGAACAAACCAACCACTGACGTTATATCTGATGTACTGGTTCATATCGGTGGTGGAACAAACCAACCCCTGAGATTATATCTGATGTACTGGTTCATATCGGTGGTGGAACAAACCAACCACTGAGGTTATATCTGATGTACTGGTTCATATCGGTGGTGGAACAAACCAACCACTGAGGTTATATCTGATGTACTGGTTCATATCGGTGGTGGAACAAACCAACCACTGAGGTTATATCTGATGTACTGGTTCATATCGGTGGTGGAACAAACCAACCACTGAGGTTATATCTGATGTACTGGTTCATATCGGTGGTGGAACAAACCAACCCCTGAGATTATATCTGATGTACTGGTTCATATCGGTGGTGGAACAAACCAACCACTGAGATTATATCTGATGTACTGGTTCATATCGGTGGTGGAACAAACCAACCACTGAGACTATATCTGATGTACTGGTTCATATCGGTGGTGGAACAAACCAACCACTGAGGTTATATCTGATGTACTGGTTCATATCGGTGGTGGAACAAACCAACCACTGAGGTTATATCTGATGTACTGGTTCATATCGGTGGTGGAACAAACCAACCCCTGAGGTTATATCTGATGTACTGGTTCATATCGGTGGTGGAACAAACCAACCCCTGAGATTATATCTGATGTACTGGTCCATATCGGTGGTGGAACAAACCAACCACTGAGGTTATATCTGATGTACTGGTTCATATCGGTGGTGGAACAAACCAACCATTGAGGTTATATCTGATGTACTGGTTCATATCGGTGGTGGAACAAACCAACCCCTGAGATTATATCTGATGTACTGGTTCAAATCGGTGGTGGAACAAACCAACCATTGAGGTTATATCTGATGTACTGGTTCAAATCGGTGGTGGAACAAATCTTGAATATCTATCTTACACTCTACAAAAAAGTAATGTATTTCCCCTTTTTGGAAAAGAGGAAGAAGGAAAGGAAGGAAGGAAACCCAGGAAAGAAAGAGATTAGAGCTGGTGATTTCTATCTGAGATGAGACAGCACTTGACATATATTATCTACAGTATATTATCTACAGTATTGAGGTGTATTATCTACAGTATATTATCTACAGTATATTATCTACAGTATATTATCTACAGTATATTATCTACAGTATATTATCTACAGTATAGAGATGTATTATCTACAGTGTATTATCTACAGTATATTATCTACAGTATATTATCTACAGTATATTATCTACAGTATATTATCTACAGTATATTATCTACAGTATATTATCTACAGTATAGAGGTGTATTATCTACAGTATATTATCTACAGTATATTATCTACAGTATATTATCTACAGTATATTATCTACAGTATATTATCTACAGTATATTATCTACAGTATAGAGATGTATTATCTACAGTATATTATCTACAGTATATTATCTCCAGTATATTATCTACAGTATATTATCTACAGTATAGAGGTGTATTATCTACAGTATATTATCTACAGTATATTATCTACAGTATAGAGATGTATTATCTACAGTATATTATCTACAGTATATTATCTACAGTATATTATCTACAGTATAGAGATGTATTATCTACAGTATATTATCTACAGTATATTGTCTACAGTATATTATCTACAGTATATTATCTACAGTATAGAGGTGTATTATCTGCAGTATATTATCTACAGTATATTATCTACAGTATAGAGGTGTATTATCTACAGTATATTATCTACAGTATATTATCTACAGTATATTATCTACAGTATATTATCTACAGTGTATTATCTACAGTATATTATCTACAATATAGAGGTGTATTATCTACAGTATATTATCTACAGTATATTATCTACAGTAGATTATCTACAGTATATTATCTACAGTGTATTATCTACAGTATATTATCTACAATATAGAGGTGTATTATCTACAGTATATTATCTACAGTATATTATCTACAGTAGATTATCTACAGTATATTATCTACAGTGTATTATCTACAGTATATTATCTACAGTATAGAGATGTATTATCTACAGTATATTATCTACAGTAGATTATCTACAGTATATTATCTACAGTATATTATCTACAGTATATTATCTACAGTATATTATCTACAGTATATTATCTACAGTAGATTATCTACAGTATATTATCTACAGTATAGAGATGTATTATCTACAGTATATTATCTACAGTATAGAGGTGTATTATCTACAGTATATTATCTACAGTAGATTATCTACAGTATATTATCTACAGTATATTATCTACAGTATATTATCTACAGTATATTATCTACAGTATATTATCTACAGTATATTATCTACAGTATAGAGGTGTATTATCTACAGTATATTATCTACAGTATAGAGGTGTATTATCTACAGTATATTATCTACAGTATATTATCTACAGTATAGAGGTGTATTATCTACAGTATATTATCTACAGTATAGAGGTGTATTATCTACAGTATATTATCTACAGTATATTATCTACAGTATAGAGATGTATTATCTACAGTATAGAGATGTATTATCTACAGTATATTATCTACAGTATAGAGGTGTATTATCTACAGTATATAATCTACAGTATATTATCTACAGTATAGAGATGTATTATCTACAGTATATTATCTACAGTATATTATCTACAGTATAGAGGTGTATTATCTACAGTATATTATCTACAGTATATTATCTACAGTATATTATCTACAGTATAGAGATGTATTATCTACAGTATAGAGGTGTATTATCTACAGTATATTATCTACAGTATATTATCTACAGTATAGAGATGTATTATCTACAGTATATTATCTACAGTATATTATCTACAGTATATTATCTACAGTATAGAGATGTATTATCTACAGTAGATTATCTACAGTATATTATCTACAGTATATTATCTACAGTATATTATCTACAGTATAGAGATGTATTATCTACAGTATATTATCTACAGTATATTATCTACAGTATAGAGGTGTATTATCTACAGTATATTATCTACAGTATAGAGATGTATATCTACAGTATATTATCTACAGTATATTATCTACAGTATATTATCTACAGTATATTATCTACAGTATATTATCTACAGTTTATTATCTCCAGTATAGAGGTGTATTATCTACAGTATATTATCTACAGTATATTATCTACAGTATAGAGGTGTATTATCTACAGTATATTATCTACAGTATATTATCTACAGTATAGAGGTGTATTATCTACAGTATATTTTCTACAGTATATTATCTACAGTATATTATCTACAGTATATTATCTACAGTATATTATCTACAGTATATTATCTACAGTATAGAGGTGTATTATCTACAGTATATTATCTACAGTATATCATCTACAGTATATTATCTACAGTATAGAGGTGTATTATCTACAGTATATTATCTACAGTATATTATCTACAGTATATTATCTACAGTATAGAGGTTTATTATCTACAGTATATTATCTACAGTATATTATCTACAGTATAGAGATGTATTATCTACAGTATATTATCTACAGTATATTATCTACAGTATATTATCTACAGTATATTATCTACAGTATAGAGGTGTATTATCTACAGTATATTATCTACAGTATATTATCTACAGTATAGAGATGTATTATCTGCAGTATATTATCTACAGTATATCATCTACAGTATATTATCTACAGTATATTATCTACAGTAGATTATCTACAGTATATTATCTACAGTATAGAGATGTATTATCTACAGTATATTATCTACAGTATAGAGGTGTATTATCTACAGTATATTATCTACAGTAGATTATCTACAGTATATTATCTACAGTATATTATCTACAGTATATTATCTACAGTATATTATCTACAGTATATTATCTACAGTATATTATCTACAGTATAGAGGTGTATTATCTACAGTATATTATCTACAGTATAGAGGTGTATTATCTACAGTATATTATCTACAGTATATTATCTACAGTATAGAGGTGTATTATCTACAGTATATTATCTACAGTATAGAGGTGTATTATCTACAGTATATTATCTACAGTATATTATCTACAGTATAGAGATGTATTATCTACAGTATAGAGATGTATTATCTACAGTATATTATCTACAGTATAGAGGTGTATTATCTACAGTATATAATCTACAGTATATTATCTACAGTATAGAGATGTATTATCTACAGTATATTATCTACAGTATATTATCTACAGTATAGAGGTGTATTATCTACAGTATATTATCTACAGTATATTATCTACAGTATATTATCTACAGTATAGAGATGTATTATCTACAGTATAGAGGTGTATTATCTACAGTATATTATCTACAGTATATTATCTACAGTATAGAGATGTATTATCTACAGTATATTATCTACAGTATATTATCTACAGTATATTATCTACAGTATAGAGATGTATTATCTACAGTAGATTATCTACAGTATATTATCTACAGTATATTATCTACAGTATATTATCTACAGTATAGAGATGTATTATCTACAGTATATTATCTACAGTATATTATCTACAGTATAGAGGTGTATTATCTACAGTATATTATCTACAGTATAGAGATGTATTATCTACAGTATATTATCTACAGTATATTATCTACAGTATATTATCTACAGTATATTATCTACAGTATATTATCTACAGTTTATTATCTCCAGTATAGAGGTGTATTATCTACAGTATATTATCTACAGTATATTATCTACAGTATAGAGGTGTATTATCTACAGTATATTATCTACAGTATATTATCTACAGTATAGAGGTGTATTATCTACAGTATATTTTCTACAGTATATTATCTACAGTATATTATCTACAGTATATTATCTACAGTATATTATCTACAGTATATTATCTACAGTATAGAGGTGTATTATCTACAGTATATTATCTACAGTATATCATCTACAGTATATTATCTACAGTATAGAGGTGTATTATCTACAGTATATTATCTACAGTATATTATCTACAGTATATTATCTACAGTATAGAGGTTTATTATCTACAGTATATTATCTACAGTATATTATCTACAGTATAGAGATGTATTATCTACAGTATATTATCTACAGTATATTATCTACAGTATATTATCTACAGTATATTATCTACAGTATAGAGGTGTATTATCTACAGTATATTATCTACAGTATATTATCTACAGTATAGAGATGTATTATCTGCAGTATATTATCTACAGTATATCATCTACAGTATATTATCTACAGTGTATTATCTACAGTATAGAGGTGTATTATCTACAGTATATTATCTACAGTATATTGTCTACAGTATATTATCTGCAGTATATTATCTCCAGTATAGAGATGTATTATCTACAGTATATTATCTACAGTATATTATCTACAGTATAGAGATGTATTATCTACAATATATTATCTACAGTATATTATCTACAGTATATCATCTACAGTATATTATCTACAGTATATTATCTACAGTATATTATCTACGTATTTCTACAGTATATTATCTACAGTATATTATCTACAGTATATTATCTACAGTATATAATCTACAGTATAGAGATGTATTATCTACAGTATATTATCTACAGTATAGAGGTATATTATCTGCAGTATATTATCTACAGTTTATAATCTACAGTATATAATCTACAGTATATTATCTACAGTATATTATCTACAGTATAGATGTATATTATCTACAGTATATAATCTACAGTATATTATCTACAGTATAGAGGTGTATTATCTACAGTATATTATCTACAGTATATTATCTACAGTATAGAGGTGTATTATCTACAGTATATTATCTACAGTATATTATCTACAGTATAGAGTGAATGTATAAAGAGAGAAAAGTGAAAAGAGAGAGCTTCAATACAGTAACTGCTGTCTCCTCAGTTTTCACATTTAAAATGACTTTAGAACCATGTGTTTAAAGCTGTTTCACAGGACTTTGTGGTTGATTCCCTAAATGACATCAGATCATCAGTTAATATCAAACGGGATTAAATTAAACATAAAGATCTCATGCTGCTCTGTTGCGCTGAAGGACAGACAGGGAACCACCAGTATGTTTGTAGCATCCCTCAGTCGTTGACACATCCAGCACTGGGACAGCTGATTTATGATTCTAGAAATTACTTTTTCATACCAGAAACTGGAAACTTTTTTTTGATGAGATTGATTTATTAAATCATTAACTTTGCAATGTCTTTTCAAATCCTTAGATTTAATATATCTATGCACTTAGAATGTGAATAATCTGGAAAGTGATTGCCGGATGCAGATTGTCTTATCTTCAGTTGATCAACTGTCATATTTCTCAAATGAACTGCAGATCTAACGAGGATTCGTCTTTAACTTTGTTTTTATTTTTTTATTTTTTTACTTTCACCTTGACATGAAGTTTGAATCAGGGAGCGATTAAATATGTTTCACCTTGACATGAGTTTGAATCAGGGAGCGATTAAATATGTTTCACCTTGACATGAAGTTTGAATCAGGGAGCGATTAAATATGTTTCACCTTGACATGAAGTTTGAATCAGGGAGCGATTAAATATGTTTCACCTTGACATGAAGTTTGAATTAGGGAGCGATTAAATATGTTTCACCTTGACATGAAGTTTGAATCAGGGAGCGATTAAATATGTTTCACCTTGACATGAAGTTTGAATCAGGGAGCGATTAAATATGTTTCACCTTGACATGAAGTTTGAATCAGGGAGCGATTAAATATGTTTCACCTTGACATGAAGTTTGAATCAGGGAGCGATTAAATATGTTTCACCTTGACATGAAGTTTGAATCAGGGAGCGATTAAATATGTTTCACCTTGACATGAAGTTTGAATCAGGGAGCGATTAAATATGTTTCACCTTGACATGAAGTTTGAATCAGGGAGCGATTAAATATGTTTCACCTTGACATGAAGTTTGAATCAGGGAGCGATTAAATATGTTTCACCTTGACATGAAGTTTGAATCAGGGAGCGATTAAATATTTTCACCTTGATATGAAGTTGAATCAGGGAGTGATTAAATATGTTTCACCTTGACATGAAGTTTGAATCAGGGAGCGATTAAATATGTTTCACCTTGACATGAAGTTTGAATCAGGGAGCGATTAAATATGTTTCACCTTGACATGAAGTTTGAATCAGGGAGCGATTAAATATGTTTCACCTTGACATAAAGTTTGAATCAGGGAACGATTAAATATGTTTCACCTTGACATGAAGTTTGAATCAGGGAGCGATTAAATATGTTTCACCTTGACATGAAGTTTGAATCAGGGAGCGATTAAATATGTTTCACCTTGACATGAAGTTTGAATCAGGGAGCGATTAAATATGTTTCACCTTGACATGAAGTTTGAATCAGGGAGCGATTAAATATGTTTCACCTTGATATGAAGTTTGAATCAGGGAGTGATTAAATACGTTTCACCTTGACATGAAGTTTGAATCAGGGGAGCGATTAAATATGTTTCACCTTGACATGAAGTTTGAATCAGGGAGCGATTAAATATGTTTCACCTTGACATGAAGTTTGAATCAGGGAGCGATTAAATATGTTTCACCTTGACATGAAGTTTGAATCAGGGAGCGATTAAATATGTTTCACCTTGACCTGAAGTTTGAATCAGGGAGCGATTAAATATGTTTCACCTTGACATGAAGTTTGAATATGGAGCGATTAAATATGTTTCACCTTGACATGAAGTTGAATCAGGGAGCGATTAAATATGTTTCACCTTGACATGAAGTTTGAATCAGGGAGCGATTAAATATGTTTATTTAAATTTTTAGATGCACTTGAGTCTGTTTGGTGACCTGTCACTGAACATGTCCCAAATAGGACTGACGTTTTTAACAGTGTCATAATTCCATGAATAGTATTGTTGTACTAGACTATTTTAACTGAATATGAGGTCAGGAACAAGAGGGAGGGGTAAACAATGCATACAGTACACAGTAGATTATCTAAACACATAAATTCCTGTGTAAGTTCCCTTCGTTGTGTCCTTGTTAAGGAGAGAGGAAAGGAGAGGAAAGGAGAGAGGAAAGGAGAGGAAAAGGAGAGAGGAAAGGAGAGAGAAAGGAGAGAGGAAGGGAGAGAGGAAAGGAGAGAGGAAAGGAGAGGAAATGAGAGAGGAAAGGAGAGGAAAGGAGAGAGGAAAGGAGAGAGGAAAGGAGAGGAAAGGAGAGAGGAAAGGAGAGAGGAAGGGAGAGAGGGAAAGGAGAGAGGAAGGAGAGGAAAGGAGAGAGGAAAGGGGAGGAAAGGAAAGAGGAAAGGAGAGGAAAAGGAGAGAGGAAAGAGAGAGGAAAGGAGAGGAATAACTCCTAAAAAAAAAATCCACGTATTGTGAGTAGGCAAAGACTGCCAGGAGAATATCCAGATATCATAGAGAAAACCACCGAGGAAACCTCGTCTAGATGACAAGTCAGTCTAACGTTTCAGGTACTTCCTGTGCCACCAAAGTCGGTCCAAGTCTCTCAAGTAGCAAGTGTAGCTTTGAGCTACAACGAAACCAAAACTTGTCAGCCCGTACGATGCAGTGCAGGTGACACTTTTTCCACAGCAAAACAAGGAAATCACAACTCTGGGAAGTGTTGCTTGTCATGCCAACAGCAATATGACAGTTTGGTGTAAAAAAATAAATAAAAAATAAATAAATAAAAGACGACAACAAAAAAAAAGAGTGAAATAAATAAATAACTCAACATGACACATTTCCAAATATCAAACGATGCCTCTGCTGCTCCTGGGACTGTGCTACTGTCACAGACCCGCAAGGTCACTGGCTCTGCTCTGCTCGCTCCAAAGTCTGGAGACACAGCTTCGGATCGCTGGCACACTAAATGCTGCGGGGCTTGGAGGCAAACTGGTGTCTCCGGCTTTTTGAAGAGGAATGACAAGACTGAAAAGAAAAAAAAGAAGAAAAAAAACAAGACAAGAAAAATAACTCTACCCGCTCCTTCTGACAGTTGTAACCTCAGGGTTCAAAGGTCGTGCCATGTGAAACTCCAAGGTAAAATCGCCTATGTAAATCAGTTGCCATGGCCGCCACGCTCGGAGGGAGCCAGAGTTGGTGACTGTCAGGCGTATTAGCCACAAAGATCAAACACGGCCAAGTTCAACTCTCTCTTTCCATCTCTCTCTCTCTCTCATTTGGTCTTTCCATCTTTCTTGTTCTGCTCTCCCTTCCTCCCTTCCTCCCTTCTACACTGACTTATTTTTTCACTCACTCTTCTTTCCCTCCCTTTTCGTCTCTTTCCCTTCCTTTCCCCTCCCTTTCCCTCCCTTTCCCTCCCTTCATCTCTCTTTCCCTCCCTTTCCCTCCCTTTCATCTCCCTTTCCATTCCTTTCATCTCCCTTTCCCTCCCTTTCATCCCCCTTTCCCTCCGTTTCATCTCCCTTTCCCTCCCTTTCATCTCTTCCTTCCCTCCCTTTCCCTCCTTTCATCTCCTTCCATTCCTTCATCTCCCTTTCCCTCCCTTTCGTCTCCCTTTCCCTCCCTTTCATCTCTCTTCCCCTCCCTTTCCCTCCCTTTCATCTCCCTTTCCCTCCCTTCATCTCCCTTTCCCTCCCTTTCATCACCCTTTCCCTCCCTTTCATCTCTCTCTTTCCCTCCCTTTCCCTCCCTTTCATCTCCCTTTCCATTCCTTTCATCTCCCTTTCCCTCCCTTTCATCATCACCCTTTCCCTACCTTTCCCTCCCTTTCCCTCCCTTTCATCTCTCTTTCCCTCCCTTTCATCTCTCTTTCCCTCCCTTTCCCTCCCTTTCCCTCCCTTTCCCCGCCCTTTCCCTCCCTCCCTTTCCCTTCCTTTCCCTCCCTTTCCCTCCCCTTTCCCTCCCTTTCATCTATCTTTCCCTCCCTTTCCCTCCCACCCTTTCCCTTCCTTTCCCTTCCTTTCCCTCCCTTTCCCTCCCTTTCCCTTCCTTTCGATGTCTCTTTCCTTCCCTTTCCCTCCCTTTCATCTCTCTTTCCCTCCCTTTCCCTTCCTTTCCCTCCCTTTCATCCCTCTTTCCCTCCCTTTCATCTCTCTTTCCATCCCTTTCACCTCCCTTTCCCTCCCTTTCCCTCCCTTTCCTCCCCTTTCCCTCCCTTTCACCTCCCTTTCATCTCTCTTTCCCTTCCTTTCATCTCTCTTTCATCTCCCTTTCCCTCCCTTTCCCTTCCTTTCATCTCTCTTTCCCCTCCTTTCCCTCCCTTTCCCTCCCTTTCATCTCTCTTTCCCTCCCTTTCCCTCCCTTTCATCTCTCTTTCCCTCCCTTTCCCTCCCTTTCATCTCTCTTTCCCTCCATTTCCCTTCCTTTCCTTCCCTTTCATCTCTCTTTCCCTCCCTTTCATCTCTCTTTCCCCCCCTTTCCCTCCCTTTCATCTCTATTTCCCTTCCTTTCACCTCCCTTTCATCTCTCTTTCCCTCCCTTTCCATCCCTGTCCCTCCTTTCCCTCTCTTTCCCTCCCGTTCATCTTCCTTTCATCTCTCCAGAGAGAGACATTTAGCAGTTTGAGGATCATGTGGTTCACTCACATTCCTATTTTTTCAACAGGTACCACTATCAACCGTACATACGTACATACATACTTATTGCCAGCAGCAAACCACCCTGCATACCACTGCTGGCTTGCTTCTGAAGCTAAGCAGGGTTGCTCCCTGGATGGGAGACCAGATGCTGCTAGAGCTGGTGATGGAGGGCCAGTAGGAGGCACCCTTTCCTTAGGTCTAAAAAAATATCCCAATGCCCCAGGGCAGTGATTGGGGACATTGCCCTGTGTAAGGTGGTGTCTTTTGGATGTGATGTTAAACAGGTGTCCTGACTCTCTGTGGTCGCTAAAGATCCCATGGGACTTATCGTAAGAGTAGGGGTGTTAAACCCCGGTGTCCTGGCTAAATTCCCAATCTGGTCCTCATACCATCACGGTCACCTAATCATCCCCATCTTACAATTGTCTCATTCACCCCCCTGTAACTATTCCCCAGGTCGTTGCTGTAAATGAGAACGTGTTCTCAGTCAACATACCTGGTAAAATAGATAAACATACAGTTGTACATGTCTCCAAGCGTTACATCTCCACTTTAGGAACGTCTTGTCAGAGACAAGTGTGGACTTAGAGCAGCATGAAGGTTACAGTACGTCAGCTGAAGATATAACACCTAGAGGAGCAGCATGAAGGGTACAGTACGTCAGCTGAAGATATAATACCTAGAAGAGCAGTATGAAGGTTACAGTACGTCAGCTGAAGATATAATACCTAGAAGAGCAGCATAAAGGTTACAGTACGTCAGCTGAAGACAGAATGGGATATAATACCTAGAAGAGCAGCATGAAGATTACAGTACGTCAGCTGAAGACACAATGGGATATAATACCTAGAAGAGCAGCATGAAGGTTACAGTACGTCAGCTGAAGACAGAATGGGATATAATACCTAGAAGCTGTATGTACAAGTCGACTATAAATTCAGTTGTTCCATATTAATCCAACAGAAACTGGAACATTTTTCATAAAAGGAAAGAAATAAAAATAAAAATCTGAAGGCCTTTTAAAACCCTTCAATAGAAGTAATATCTGCATTGGAACAGAGGTTTGAAAGAAATGTTATTTCCATGTCTTTCAAAAATATCCCAACAAACTGTGGAAAAAGCCATAGAATAGATATGACCATGAAAGGAAAAAGAGAAGGACATTGGTTTAAATTCCCAGTCTTTGCTCTGTTGTAGCTGGCATCACATCAGCCCCCTAAAACCCACGTATTGTACATCCCACTTGGGTCATGGGACCAGATCCCCACCATGTGGCTCATTGAGGGGCTGGAATTAGCCTTTATCAGCAATCCCATACTGTCACAATGGGCCTCCCTCCCTGCTCTTGAACCCTAGTCAAACGCCAGTCTGATAAGGCTTAGAGACGGAGCCTCTGCGTGTGTGTGCTTCTATTTCCAAAAGCAGAACCGGATTGAGCAACTTATTATGCCATGGAAATGAAGCTGGCATCGAATTGAAAATGAAACAGTACTGGAGGGTTGGAGAGTAGGGTTGGAGAGAGAGGAGGGTTGGAGAGGAGGGTTGGAGCGAGAGGAGGGTTGGAGAGAGAGGAGGGTTGGAGAGGAAGGTTGGAGAGAGAGGAGGGATGGAGAGGAGGATTGAATAAGAGGGTTGGAGAGAGGGTTGGAGAGGAGGGTTGGAGAGAGAGGAGGGTTGGAGAGGAGGGTTGGAGAGAAAGGGTTGGAGAGGAGGGTTGGAGAGGAGGATTGAAGAAGAGGGTTGGAGAGGAGGGTTGGAGAGGAGGATTGAAGAAGAGGGTTGGAGAGATGGTTGGAGAGGAGTGTTGGAGAGGAGGGTTGGAGAAGGGGATTTAAGATGAGGGTTGGAGAGAGGGTTGGAGAGAGGGTTGGAGAGGAGGGTTGGAGAGAAGGGTTGGAGAGAAGGGTTGGAGAGAAGGGTTGGAGAGAAAGGTTGGAGAGAGAGGAGGGATGTAGAGGAGGGTTGGAGAAGAGGTCCGAAGAGGAGGGTATTGTTTCCTACTTAGCTAGCTGAGCGTGGTCCATTCAGAGTGTAGAGGAGAGGTTATTGTCTACTACTTAGCTAGCTGAGCGTGGTCCATTCAGAGTGGAGAGGAGAGGTTATTGTTTCCTACTTAGCTAGCTCAGCATGGTCCATTCAGAGTGGAGAGGAGAGGTTATTGTGTACTACTTAGCTAGCTGAGCGTGGTCCATTCAGAGTGGAGAGGAGAGGTTATTGTTTCCTACTTAGCTAGCTAAGCGTGGTCCATTCAGAGTGGAGAGGAGAGGTTATTGTTTCCTACTTAGCTAGCTGAGCGTGGTCCATTCAGAGTGTAGAGGAGAGGTTATTGTTTCCTACTTAGCTAGCTGAGCGTGGTCCATTCAGAGTGGAGAGGAGACGTTATTGTTTCCTACCTAGCTAGCTAAGCGTGGTCCATTCAGAGTGGAGAGGAGAGGTTATTGTCTACTACTTAGCTAGCTGAGCGTGGTCCATTCAGAGTGGAGAGGAGAGGTTATTGTTTCCTACTTAGCTAGCTCAGCATGGTCCATTCAGAGTGGAGAGGAGAGGTTATTGTGTACTACTTAGCTAGCTGAGCGTGGTCCATTCAGAGTGGAGAGGAGAGGTTATTGTTTCCTACTTAGCTAGCTGAGCGTGGTCCATTCAGAGTGTAGAGGAGAGGTTATTGTTTCCTACTTAGCTAGCTGAGCGTGGTCCATTCAGAGTGGAGAGGAGACGTTATTGTTTCCTACCTAGCTAGCTAAGCGTGGTCCATTCAGAGTGGAGAGGAGAGGTTATTGTTTCCTACTTAGCTAGCTAAGCGTGGTCCATTCAGAGTGTAGAGGAGAGGTTATTGTTTCCTACTTAGCTAGCTAAGCGTGGTCCATGCAGAGTGGAGAGGGCTGCTGGAATTGTTGGGTGATAAGTGCTGGATGGGCTATTAAGACCGTTGAGCCTTTATTATTTGTGAGGGGGGGGGTTGCTTTTTTTTGGGGGGGGGGGGGTACTGTGCTATCCCATTGAAACCCAGCCAGAATGCCAAACACATTTCCAAAGGATTCCCGGGTCTCCAGCTGAATGTGGTTAATCAACCCCCCAGCTTCTCTCCGCCTCACGGATGCTGGTGCAGGATGCCAGTGTCTCTGTTTATGTGCTGGTCTGCTGTGTTTAACCATGCTCTCTGCTGGGTTGTCTGTCCTGTCCTGTCCTGCTTCCATCCATGCCTCACAGCACCAGTACATCCCCCAGTAGCCTGTTTCAACTGTTGCACTGCGCTGACTTCTAACCGACGACAAGCTTCTTCAACCCTTCTGTAGATATTCACAACTAAGATAGGCAGAAGTCAACCTCAAATCAAACATGTTTCTGGGTTCGTATCATATCACATCATATCTTCAGGCTGAGAATGACCTTTCAGTGAAAATGATCATGGCAGTATTTCAGGGCTCACTATTAACTAAAACGTTGCTTGGGGCCCAGTTTCACTAGTTAAGATCTACCGGTTTTATTGACTGATGTAATCATGTAGGAGAGATTACCAAGGACAAGAGTTTAAGTGAGGACATGCCCTCAAGTTATGCATTGACTAGCTACTTTCATTTGTCACAGCCCTTACACCTGGGGGTCTCTCTCTCTCTCTCCCTCTCTCTCTCNACTTAGCTAGCTGGAGCGTGGTCCATTCAGAGTGTAGAGGAGAGGTTTGGTTCCTACTTAGCTAGCTGAGCGTTGATTGTCCATTCAGAGTGGAGAGGAGACGTTATTGTTTCCTACTTAGCTAGCTAAGCGTGTGGTCCATTCAGAGTGGAGAGGGAGGTTATTGTTTCCTACTTAGCTAGCTAAGCGTGGTCCATTCAGAGTGTAGAGGAGAGGTATGGTTATTGTTTCCTACTTAGCTAGCTAGCGTTGGTCCATTCAGAGTGGAGGGAGAGGGCTGCTGGATGTGGGTGATAAGTGCGGATTGCCTATTAAGACTCTGAGCTTTATATTTGTGAGGGAGGGGGTGCTTTTTTGGGGGGGGGGGGGGTACTGGCTATCGCCATTGAAACCCCCAGAAAAGCCAGGAATGCCAAAACACATTTCCAAAGGATTCCCGGGTCTCCAGCTGAATGTGGTTAATCACCCCCAGCTTCTCCCGCCTCACTGGATTGCTGGTGCAGGATGCCATGTCTCTGTTTATGTTGCTGGGTCTGCTGTGTTACCATGCTCTCTGCTGGGTTGTCTGTCCTTCCTGTCCTGCTTCCATCCATGCATCACAGCACCAGTACATCCCCCAGTAGCCTGTTTCACTGTTTCACTGCGCTGACTTCTAACCGACGACAAGGCTTCTTCAACCCTTCTGTAGATATTCACAACTAGATAGGCAGAAGTCACCTCAAATCAAACATGTTTCTGGTTCGTATCATATCACATCATATCTTCAGGCTGAGAATGACCTTTCAGTGAAAATGATCATGGCAGTATTTCAGGGCTCACTAGTAACTAAAACGTTGCTTGGGCCCAGTTTCACTAGTTAAGATCTACCGGTTTTATTGACTGATGTAATCATGTAGGAGAGATTACCAAGGACAAGAGTTAAGTGAGGACCATGCCCTCAATTATGCATTGACTAGCTACTTTCATTTGTCACAGCCCTTACACCTGGGGGTCTCTCTCTCTCTCTCTCTCGTCTCTCTCTCTCTCTCTCTCTCTCTCTCTCTCTCTCTCTCTGTCTCTGTCTCTCTCTCTCTCTCTCTGTCTCTCTCTCTCTGTCTCTCTCTCTCTCTCTGTCTCTCTCTCTGTCTCTCTCTCTCTCTCTCTCTCTCTCTCTCTCTCTCTCTCTCTCTCTCTCTGTCCTCTCTCTCTCTCTCTGTCTCTCTCTGTCTCTCTCTCTCTCTGTCTCTCTCTCTCTCTCTGTCTCTCTCTCTCTCTGTCTCTCTCTCTCTCTCTCTGTCTCTCTCTCTCTCTGTCTCTCTCTCTGTCTCTCTCTCTGTCTCTCTCTCTCTCTCTCTGTGTTCTCTCTCTGTGTCTCTCTCTCTCTGTCTCTCTGTGTTCTCTCTCTGTGTCTCTCTCTCTCTCTGTCTCTCTCTCTCCCTCTCTCTCTCCCTCTCTCTCTCTGTCTCTCTCTCTCTCTGTCTCTCTCTCTGTGTTCTCTCTCTGTCTCTCTCTCTCTCTCTGTGTCTCTCTCTCTCTGTGTGTCTCTCTCTGTGTCTCTCTCCCTCTCTCTCTCTCTCTCACACCGCTCCAAAGTTGTTTCCAGCAGTAGGTGACAACATGTTAATGGTGTCATCTGACAAATAATAACATCCTGTCACATCGACTGAGACATAATGTTTACTAGAGGACTGATAATGTATGATGACAGTCATTTGAATAAAAATGGATTTACCGCACATTGTCTCATTTGCAGTACATTTTCACATCTCTCATGTGTAACTGACATTGCGCGACCCCACTGTGGACTGCTTATTTTCTACTAAGTGGTCTTGAAATAATTTGTTCACGAGACACAGTGAGATTACGCTGTGAGTAAGTCAGAGAATGGTAGAGAGTGAGAGACAGGAGAGAGAGAGAGAGAGAGAGACAGGAGAGAGGAGAGAGAGATAGAGAGAGAGAGAGAGAGAGAGAGAGAAGAGAATTAGTAGGAGAGAGAGAGAGAGAATTAGTAGGAGAGAGAGAGAGAGAGAGAGAGAATTAGTAGGAGAGAGAGAGAGAGAGAGAGAGAGAGAGAGAGAGAGAGAGTGAGAGAGAGAGAGAGAGAGAGAGTTCACACCATCATTTCTAAAAGACAGATGTGGTGTCAGCGCGGCTGTTTAATTAATGGGAGCTGGAGGTGGCGATTGAAATTCAGATGCCATACTGTATGATTATGTATTTACAATCTGCAAAATGATCACCATTAAAAATGTGACAGAGAGACACGCTCACACAGTGTTATTCCGGTGTTTGGGGTTGTCTGTCTGTCTGTCTGACTGACTGGGGAAGTTCAGCTTTGGTTTGGCTCTCCGGCTCTTCAGCCACCAGAGACGTAAAGTTGGAGGGGAAAGGAACGTAGATTAGTATCAGGAATGAGAGGTTTGACTCTCAGGTGACAATCACTGAGGATCTTTACCATGTTTACAACATTATTTACATACGAGCAAATTATTCAAAATATAAATGAGCGACTATCAGGCAAACAATAACAAAGTATTTAAAAAGCAGTGTTCCACCATTATCATACGAGAGGAAGGTTATGTAGAATACCATTACTGAGCATTATCACACCAGAGGAAGGTTATGTAGAATACCATTACTGATCATTACCACACGAGATGAAGGTTATGTAGATTATCATTACTGATCATTATCACACCAGAGGAAGGTTATGTAGAATACCATTACTGATCACTATCACACGAGAGGAAGGTTACGTAGAATACCATTACTGATCATCATCACACGAGAGGGAGGTTATGTAGAATACCATTACTGATCATTATCGCACGAGAGGAAGGTTATGTAGAATATCATTACCGAGCATTATCATTATCATACGAGAGGAAGGTTATGTAGAATATCATTACTGAGCATTATCATTATCATACGAGAGGAAGGTTATGTAGAATATCATTACTGAGCATTATCATACGAGAGGAAGGTTATGTAGAATACCATTACTGATCATTATCATTATCATACGAGAGGAAGGTTATGTAGAATATCATTACTGAGCATTATCACACCAGAGGAAGGTTATGTAGAATACCATGACTGATCATTATCATTATCATACGAGAGGAAGGTTATGTAGAATATCATTACTGATCATTATCATACGAGAGGAAGGTTATGTAGAATATCATTACTGAGCATTATCGTTATCATACGAGAGGAAGGTTATGTGGAATACCATTACTGAGCATTATCACACCAGAGGAAGGTTATGTAGAATATCATTACTGATCATTATCATACGAGAGGAAGGTTATGTAGAATACCATTACTGAGCATTATCATTATCGTACGAGAGGAAGGTTATGTTGAATACCATTACTGAGCATTATCACACCAGAGGAAGGTTATGTGGAATATCATTACTGAGCATTATCACATGAGAGGAAGGTTATGTAGAATATCATTACTGAGCATTATCGCATGAGAGGAAGGTTATGTAGAATACCATTACTGATCATTATCACACGAGAGGAAGGTTATGTAGAATACCATTACTGAGCATTATCACACCAGAGGAAGGTTATGTAGAATATCATTACTGATCATTACCACACGAGATGAAGGTTATGCAGATTATCATTACTGATCATTATCACACCAGAGGAAGGTTATGTAGAATACCATTACTGATCACTATCACACGAGAGGAAGGTTACGTAGAATACCATTACTGATCATCATCACACGAGAGGGAGGTTATGTAGAATACCATTACTGATCATTATCGCACGAGAGGAAGGTTATGTAGAATATCATTACCGAGCATTATCATTATCATACGAGAGGAAGGTTATGTTGAATACCATTACTGATCATTATCGCATGAGAGGAAGGTTATGTAGAATACCATTACTGAGGATTATCACATGAGAGGAAGGTTATGTAGAATACCATTACAGATCATTATCGCATGAGAGGAAGGTTATGTAGAATACCATTACTGATCATTATCACACCAGAGGAAGGATATGTTGAATATCATTACTGATCATTATCACAAGAAGAGGAAGGTTATGTAGAATACCATTACATATCATTATCGCACGAGAGGAAGGTTATGTAGAATACCAGTACAGATCATTATCACATGAGAGGAAGGTTATGTAGAATACCATTACAGATCATTATCGCATGAGAGGAAGGTTATGTAGAATACCATTACAGATCATTATCGCATGAGAGGAAGGTTATGTAGATTACCATTACAGATCATTATCGCATGAGAGGAAGGATATGTTGAATATCATTACTGATCATTATCGCACAAGAGGAAGGATATGTCGAATACCATTACAGACCAGTATCACATGAGAGGAAGGTTATGTTGAATATCATTACTGATCATTACTGATCATTATCACACCAGAGGAAGGATATGTTGAATATCATTACTGATCATTATCACACGAGAGGAAGGTTATGTTGAATACCATTACAGATCATTATCGCATGAGAGGAAGGATATGTTTAATATCATTACTGATCATTATCACATGGGAGGAAGGTTATGTTGAATATCATTACTGATCATTATCGCATGAGAGGAAGGTTATGTTGAATATCATTACTGATCATTATCACACCAGAGGAAGGTTATGTTGAATACCGTTCAGATCATTATCACATGGGAGGAAGGTTATGTTGAATATCATTACTGATCATTACCGCATGAGAGGAAGGTTATGTTGGATATCATTACTGATCATTATCACACCGGAGGAAGGTCATGTTGAATACCATTACCGATCATGAAGAACCATTTTGACCTGCATGTGATTGAGGTGAGATTTTCTCTCTATCTGGTTGCTTAGCTACATTTATTTGTTATGAAAACGAATACGTATACAGCTGTGTGATTACTATTAAATAGAGTTTACAACTCTGTCTTCGCGTTTGCAAACAAACATATTCGATTCATGTCTGTCTTAAAACGATATACAAATTGGTAATTTGTGAAAAAATTAGATTGCATTTTACGCATTTAATCAGTGTAAACATTAGTTCATTTATCAAGCGTTGTCTAATTTGTCTTACATTGTTCCTTTTTTTTACTCTTCAGTAATAACGTATCATAGTTCTGCTCAGTCCCTGCGGTCACATAGAGCTAATTAATCCATGGCAACGTCCCATAGCAACATCCCATAATATTATCTCAACTGGGCCAGGAGTATACAATAACCACAAACAATAACAATCTAGCACAACAACACAACGTCAACAGAAAGATGATGAAAAAGGAGAAATAACACATCACATTTTTTGAAAAACATAATTTTTTTGGGGGGGGGGTGATTTACAATTTATCTGGTTTTATGGAAGACTATAATCTGTGGTGGAAAAAGGACCCGATTTGTCATACTTGAGTAAAAGTATAGACATATTAATAGAAATGTACTCAAGTAAAAGTGAAAGTAAAATACTACTTAAGTAAAAGTCTGAGAGTATTTGGTTCTAAATATACTTAAGTATAAAAAAAGCACAAGTGCAAGCATAAATCAATATTCTTGTTTTCAAAATGTACAGATAGCCAGGGGCACACTGCAACACTCAGACATCATACTGATAGCCAGGGGCACACTGCAACACTCAGACATCATACTGATAGCCAGGGGCACACTGCAACACTCAGACATCATACTGATAGCCAGGGGCACACTGCAACACTCAGACATCATACTGATAGCCAGGGGCACACTGCAACACTCAGACATCATACTGATAGCCAGGGGCACACTGCAACACTCAGACATCATACTGATAGCCAGGGGCACACTGCAACACTCAGACATCATACAGATAGTCAGGGGCACACTGCAACACTCAGACATCATACAGATAGCCAGGGGCACACTGCAACACTCAGACATCATACTGATAGCCAGGGGCACACTGCAACACTCAGACATCATACAGATAGCCAGGGGCACACTGCAACACTCAGACATCATACTGATAGCCAGGGGCACACTGCAACACTCAGACATCATACAGATAGCCAGGGGCACACTGCAACACTCAGACATCATACAGATAGCCAGGGGCACACTGCAACACTCAGACATCATACAGATAGCCAGGGGCACACTGCAACACTCAGACATCATACAGATAGCCAGGGGCACACTGCAACACTCAGACATCATACAGATAGCCAGGGGCACACTGCAACACTCAGACATCATACAGATAGCCAGGGGCACACTGCAACACTCAGACATCATACAGATAGCCAGGGGCACACTGCAACACTCAGACATCATACAGATAGCCAGGGGCACACTGCAACACTCAGACATCATACAGATAGCCAGGGGCACACTGCAACACTCAGACATCATACTGATAGCCAGGGGCACACTGCAACACTCAGACATCATACAGATAGCCAGGGGCACACTGCAACACTCAGACATCATACAGATAGCCAGGGGCACACTGCAACACTCAGACATCATACTGATAGCCAGGGGCACACTGCAACACTCAGACATCATACAGATAGCCAGGGGCACACTGCAACACTCAGACATCATACAGATAGCCAGGGGCACACTGCAACACTCAGACATCATACAGATAGCCAGGGGCACACTGCAACACTCAGACATCATACAGATAGCCAGGGGCACACTGCAACACTCAGACATCATACAGATAGCCAGGGGCACACTGCAACACTCAGACATCATACAGATAGCCAGGGGCACACTGCAACACTCAGACATCATACTGATAGCCAGGGGCACACTGCAACACTCAGACATCATACAGATAGCCAGGGGTACACTGCAACACGCAGACATCATACAGATAGCCAGGGGCACACTGCAACACTCAGACATCATACTGATAGCCAGGGGCACACTGCAACACTCAGACATCATACAGATAGTCAGGGGCACACTGCAACACTCAGACATCATACTGATAGCCAGGGGCACACTGCAACACTCAGACATCATACTGATAGCCAGGGGCACACTGCAACACTCAGACATCATACAGATAGCCAGGGGCACACTGCAACACTCAGACATCATTTACAAACAAAGCATGTGTGTTTAGTGAGTCCACCAGATCAGATACAGTAGGGATGACCAGGGATGTTCTCTGTTTAGTGAGTCCTCCAGATCAGAGGCAGTAGGGACGTCCAGGGATGTTCTCTGTTTAGTGAGTCCTCCAGATCAGAGGCAGTAGGGACGACCAGGGATGTTCTCTGTTTAGTGAGTCCACCAGATCAGAGGCAGTAGGGACGACCAGGGATGTTCTCTGTTTAGTGAGTCCACCAGATCAGAGGCAGTAGGGGTGACCAGCGATGTTCTCTGTTTAGTGAGTCCACCAGATCAGAGACAGTAGGGATGACCAGCGATGTTCTCTGTTTAGTGAGTCCACCAGATCAGAGGCAGTAGGGATGACCAGGGATGTTCTCTGTTTAGTGAGTCCTCCAGATCAGAGGCAGTAGGGATGACCAGGGATGTTCTCTGTTTAGTGAGTCCTCCAAATCAGAGGCAGTAGGGATGACCAGGGATATTCTCTTGATAAGTGTGTGAATTGAACCATTTTCCTGTCCCGCTCAGCATTCAACATTTAACGTGTGTTTATGAGTGTCAGGGAAAATGTCTGGAGTAAAACAAGTATTTTCATAAGCAACGTAAGTGAGGTAAAAGTACAAGTTGTCAAAATATATAAAGTACAGACACACCCCAAAAAAATGACTTAAGTAGTACTGTAACGGCTTTCTTCTATCTCCTCCTCTGATGAAGAGGTAGAACAAGGATCGGACCAGAATGCAGCGTGATGATGATTCATGATGTTTTAATGAAGGAAAAACTATACATGAAGAAACTACAAAATAATGAACATGTGAAAACCTAAACAGTCCTATCTGGTGCAAACACAAAGACAGAAGACAACCACCCACAAAACACTCAAAGAATATGGCTGCCTAAATATGGTTCCCAATCAGAGACAACGATAATCACCTGCCTCTGATTGAGAACCACTCCAGACAGCCATAGACTTTGCTAGATACCTCCACTAAGCCACACACCCAATAACTAACAAAACCCCAAGACAAAACACACCACAATAAACCCATGTCACACCCCGGCCTGACCAAATAAATAAAGACAAACACAATAATACTTCGACCAGGGCGTGACAAGTACTTTAAAGTATTTGTACTTAAGTAGTACTTTAACGTATTTGTACTTAATAAGTACTTTACACCAATGAATATAATTGATGTGCATGTTTTTACATTTGAGTTAATTAGTGTATTCCTGTCAACTTGTCAAACATATACGTATTATTGATCGTTCAGATGATTTGAGTATTTACTTAAAAAATACCTTACATTTTATCTCCCTCACCAACTTCAAACATCTGCTATCTGAGCAGCTAACCGATCACTGCAGGTGTTCCTGAGTTTTATTCTCCGGACTATTTTGGTCCTGCTTTGGATTATTCACCCTGTGTGTTGGGTCGACCGTTGTTTTGTGCGCCGGAGAATGAACTGTCTAATAATTGAAACCTGCTCTCAGCGCCTGATTCCACCCACCTTAGTAATTCGTGACACTATCGGTAAATAGCCCACCCAATTTTTACCTACCTCATCCCCATACTGTTTTTATTTATTTACTTTTCTGCTCTTTTGCACACCAATATCTCTACCTGTACATGACCATCTGATCATTTATCACTCCAGTGTTAATCTGCAAAATTGTAATTATTCGCCTACCTCCTCGTGCCTTTTGCACACATTGTATATAGACTCCCCCTTTGTTTTCTACTGTGTTATTGACTTGTTAATTGTTTACTCCATGTGTAACTCTGTGTTGTCTGTTCACACTGCTATGCTTTATCTTGGCCAGGTCGCAGTTGCAAATGAGTTAAATAAAGGTGAAATAAAATAAAAAAAAATAAACATCTAATCTGGCCCATTCACCTAATGAGAAGTACCTATGGAATTCTCCATATCGCTAAAATAATTTTGTCGGTTCTATAAATTGATCACGGTATTGATGGAACTGCCTACTTCCAATTCAGCCCGAGAGAGAAAAGACAATTAAAAGAATCGGTGTGTGTGTGAACGCTCACAGCCGGTTAAATGGAGAGGATCCCATCACTAATTGGATCGTTAAGCGGTACTCTGTCAGATTGATGAATAATATGTGAAAAACCTGGGGCTGGACGCGGGAACAGTACAAACTCTGGGAAACACTTTGGTTGTGCGCAGCTAAGCGTTTATCAACAGTCATAGGAAAGGTCAGGGACTGTGCTCTGCTCACGGTAACATCATCTATACACTGTCACTTGGCTTAGTTATCGTGAACAATATATGCTGGCCTGCAACTAGATGACACGATTAGGAATAGGCTTTAATCTGAGATGTATGTTAAATGGGAAAAGTTAGGGTAAAACAGTGACAATTTATCATTAACAACAAACTAAGCTATACGTAACTTATTGGCTAGTCCACTGCTTAGTATACATGTTGGCTGCAGAGAGAGAGAGAGAGAGAGAGAAAGAGAGAGAGAGAGAGAGAGAGAGGAAGGACATGGCCACTAGGGACATGGCCAGTTGACTGTCTAGATGAGGTATCACTAGGGACATGGCCAGTTGACTGTCTAAATGAGGTATCACTGGGGACATGGCCAGTTGACTGTCTAAATGAGGTATCACTAGGGACATGGCCAGTTGACTGTCTAAATGAGGTATCACTAGGGACATGGCCAGTTGACTGTCTAAATGAGGTATCACTAGGGACATTGCCAGTTGACTCTCTAAATGAGGTATCACTAGGGACATGGCCAGTTGACTGTCTAGATGAGGTATCACTAGGGACATGGCCAGTTGACTGTCTAAATGAGGTATCACTGGGGACATGGCCAGTTGACTGTCTAAATGAGGTATCACTAGGGACATTGCCAGTTGACTGTCTAGATGAGGTATCACTAGGGACATGGCCAGTTGACTGTCTAAATGAGGTATCACTAGGGACATGGCCAGTTGACTGTCTAAATGAGGTATCACTAGGGACATTGCCAGTTGACTGTCTAAATGAGGTATCACTAGGGACATGGCCAGTTGACTGTCTAGATGAGGTATCACTAGGGACATGGCCAGTTGACTGTCTAGATGAGGTATCACTAGGGACATTGCCAGTTGACTGTCTAAATGAGGTATCACTAGGGACATGGCCAGTTGACTGTCTAAATGAGGTATCACTAGGGACATTGCCAGTTGACTGTCTAAATGAGGTATCACTAGGGACATGGCCAGTTGACTGTCTAGATGAGGTATCACTAGGGACATTGGCATTTGACTGTCTAAATGAGGTATCACTAGGGACATGGCCAGTTGACTGTCTAAATGAGGTATCACTAGGGACATGGCCAGTTGACTGTCTAGATGAGGTATCACTAGGGACATGGCCAGTTGACTGTCTAAATGAGGTATCACTAGGGACATGGCCAGTTGACTGTCTAGATGAGGTATCACTAGGGACATGGCCAGTTGACTGTCTAAATGAGTTATCACTAGGGACATTGCCAGTTGACTGTCTAAATGAGGTATCACTAGGGACATTGCCAGTTGACTGTCTAAATGAGGTATCACTAGGGACATGGCCAGTTGACTGTCTAAATGAGGTATCACTAGGGACATTGCCAGTTGACTGTCTAAATGAGGTGTCACTAGGGACATGGCCAGTTGACTGTCTAGATGAGGTATCACTAGGGACATGGCCAGTTGACTGTCTAAATGAGGTATCACTAGGGACATGGCCAGTTGACTGTCTAAATGAGGTATCACTAGGGACATGGTCAGTTGACTGTCTAGATGAGGTATCACTAGGGACATGGTCAGTTGACTGTCTAGATGAGGTATCACTAGGGACATGGCCTGTTGACTGTTTTCCTCCATCCACACACTGATCTAACAAATAGAGCCGTCACTGCTCTCTCTCACTGCAGGGTGTACCCACTTGGTAAGGCTTGATGATTAATATCTCACAGAACGGTGCGCCCACTTGGTAAGGCTTGGTGATTAATATCTCACAGAACGGTGCGCCCACTTGGTAAGGCTTGGTGATTAATATCTCACAGAACGGTGCGCCCACTTGGTAAGGCTTGGTGATTAATATCTCACAGAACGGTGCACCCACTTGGTAAGGCTTGGTGATCAATATCTCACTGCACTCTGCCTGCCAGCAGTCGAGGTACTGAGGGCTTTTGACAGTTCAACACAACATTCACACAAAGTTCGAGCCAGAAAACACACAGCTGTGAGTAACATTCGATAAAGCCACAATTGTTAGACACCTATGTGGTTTCAGGTAAAAAACAACAGGTGTGTGCAGCTCCAGCTGCGGTGATGTGAGACGTCATCTCCTCTGGATGTGGCTGCTGGTGTCTGCTGGTGTCTGGGCCGTGGAGGCAGCGTCTGGGCCCGTGGAGGCAGCGTCTGGGCCCGTGGAGGCAGCGTCTGGGCCGTGGAGGCAGCGTCTGGGCCCGTGGAGGCAGCGTCTGGGCCGCGGAGGCAGCGTCTGGGCCGCGGAGGCAGCGTCTGGGCCCGTGGAGGCAGCGTCTGGGCCCGTGGAGGCAGCGTCTAGGACCTGGAGGCAGCGTCTGGGCCCGTGGAGGCAGCGTCTGGGCCCGTGGAGGCAGCGTCTGGGCCGTGGAGGCAGCGTCTGGGACGCGGAGGCAGCGTCTGGGCCGCGGAGGCAGCGTCTGGGCCGCGGAGGCAGCGTCTGGGCCGCGGAGGCAGCGTCTGGGCCGCGGAGGCAGCGTCTGGGACGCGGAGGCAGCGTCTGGGCCGCGGAGGCAGCGTCTGGGCCGCGGAGGCAGCGTCTGGGCCGCGGAGGCAGCGTCTGGGCCGCGGAGGCAGTGTCTGGAGCCTCCTCTGGCTGGTGAATTGGGATTGATGGAAGGGAGGAAGGGCTTCGTGGAATCAGTCATGCTACTCTCTCTAGTCACCAACATGGTTATTAACTCAGTGCCAGCAGTCCTGCTACTCTCTCTAGTCACCCACATGGTTATTAACTCAGTGCCAGCAGTCCTGGAGGAAGGGAAAATAACCACGGAAAACATTATTGAATGAGGACATTTCCCTGGTACTGTACCACTTGATAAAGACACCAATCTGGAAACAAATGAACTAATCTGACTGTCTCTTTTAAAAACGTTGGAACATTGAACTCCTTATTCCATCATTATTCACTGTTCGGGGTTTAGTTGTATGAGTTCTACAGTATATCTGTGTCTGTCTAGTCTAACGTTAGTGTTAAACGGTGCAATCAGATGTCTCTCTTCCACCATCAGACTGGTGTCACAGTCCCTTAGAGTAGATCTCTAAACCCTTCTCCCTCTCTCTCCCTCCCCCCCTCTCTCTCACTCTCTCTGAATATTCACCATTCCAGATCTTTTCATGGCAATAATGGCCTTGCCTCTGGTGGGGTGGTGGGCTGTCTTTAGGGGATATGGGGTTATCAGTGACAGATTATTTAAACCTGCCTCTGAAAGGAACGACAGAAGGGTCTGCTCTGCGGTTTCCAAGGATGCGATCTTACTTGCAAAACTCCTTATTACCGTGCAAGGCCTGCCCCCAAGCAGTCTACGACACTATGGATTACAGGTGGGCCCGTGGTACGTCATATAACAAGGCCTGCCCCCCCAAGCAGTCTACGACACTATGGATTACAGGTGGGCCTGCCCACCCAAGCAGTCTACGACACTATGGATTACAGGTGGGCCTGCAGTCTACGACACTATGGATTACAGGTGGGCCTGCCCCCCCAAGCAGTCTACAACAATATGGATTACAGGTGGGCCCGCGGTACGTCATATAACACGGCCTTCCCCCCCAGTCTACGACACTATGGATTACAGGTGGGCCCGCGGTACGTCATATAACAAGGCCTTCCCCCCCAGTCTACGACACTATGGATTACAGGTGGGCCCGCGGTACGTCATATAACAAGGCCTTCCCCCCCAGTCTACGACACTATTCACTAGGTCTTCAGTCACCGCAATCATCCTCAACTCCCAAATTGTCCTGGAAGGTAGTGACTCGTCAGATTCGTCTTGGGCTGTTTTGTCCAAACCCGAGGTGTACAGAGGGGGTAATGTCTTTTAAAACAAACAGCATTTTGATGAGAGGAGGCCGTAGAAGAAATCGTATGTGAAATGCACAAAAGGCTGCATAAACACATTGAGGCCCGCAGCTGGAACAAACTAAAAAGATGTTTAATCATTTAGAAGCAAGCAGGCAGGTCTTATACAGCTGTTGTGTGCAAGGGACCACGACAGGATTATATCTGACAGCTGGCTCTATCTTTTCCCTTGGCTGTCCTGTGGCAAGGAGAGGAGACGGCAGATTTGGGATTAGCCAATCCCAGCTACTCTCGCCCATCTGCCACCAAAACCCATGGCTTCTGACTCTCTGGTACAATAGGCAGAGAGAGAGAGAGAGAGAGAGAGAGAGAGAGAGAGAGAGAGAGAGAGAGAGAGAGAGAGAGAGAGAGAGAGAGAGAGAGATGTGGGAGAGAGAGAGAGAGAGAGAGTGTGTGAGAGGGAGAGAGAGAGAGAGAGAGAGAGAGAGTGAGATGTGGGAGAGAGAGAGACACGTTGACATAGACAGAGAGAGACACGTTGACATAGAGAGAGAGAGAGAGAATGTCTGAGAGAGTGAGATGTGAGAGAGAGGGAGATTTGAGAGAGAGAGAGACACGTTGACATAGACAGAGAGAGACACGTTGACATAGACAGAGAGAGACACGTTGACATAGACAGAGAGAGACACGTTGACATAGACAGAGAGAGACACGTTGACATAGACAGAGAGAGACACGTTGTGGGACACAAACATATGCACCCGGGCGGAGGAGAGAGGATCAGCCGTCAGCCAAGGTGAATGTTCAGTTGACACACGGCCAGTTGCATCACTGCTGTCATTTTAATGGCGGAGGGCACATTTTACACATGAATACAAAATGTTACTGGCCACAAACAATGCTAGGGCCTAATTGGCCCGAATTAACTAAGCCTTGTCTTCCGTCCCCACCATGAATAAATAGCTCAGCTGGGAGTGCTGCTGGGGGATGAAGGGGAATATGGGGAGGAGTGGAGGGGAGGGGAGGGTGGGATGGAGGGGAGAAGAGGGGAGCAGCAGGTATTTGAAGAGGCCGAGGCTGGAGGCTGGGGCCCAGGCTGGGGGAGGGGGCAGGTGAAGTAATGTTTGCCCATGAAAGAGACAGGATCCTGGGTAGAGTCCCAGCTGAGCTCCCGTGCATCGTGCCAAGCAAGTTGCTGTTAGCGGTGAGAGGGAGCAGAGCCCTCTTCCACTACACAATGCCTGCTTTTCACTACTTTATATCGCAGCCAAAATACACTGTACAAAAATATAAACGAAACCTGTAAAACCTCTTGTTTCATGAGCTGAAATAAACAATCCCAGAAATGTTTTAAATCCTCAAAAAGCTAATTTCTCTCAAATGTTCACCACCAATTTGTTTACATCCCCGTTAGTGAGCATTTCTCCTTCTGCCAAAGATAATCTATCCAACGTACAGGTGTGGCATATCAACAAGCTGATTAAACATTGTGATCATTACACAGGTGAACTTTGTGCTGGGGACAATGAAAGGCCACTCTAAAATGTGCAGTTTTGTCACACAAAACAATGTAACAGACGTCTCAAGTTGAGGGAGCGTGCAATTTGCGTGCTGACTGCAATAATTTCCACCAGAGCAGTTGCCAGAACATGTAATGTTAACTTCTCTACCATAAGCCGCCTCCAACGTTGTTCCAGAGAATTTGGGCAGTACGTCCAAACAGCCTTCGATGGCCACTGGCACGCTGAAGAGGTGTTCTCTTCAAGGATGAATCCCAGTTTCAACTGTACCGGACAGACAGCGTTGTGTGGGCAAGCGTATTACTGATGTCAACGTTGTGAACAGAGTGCCCCATGGTGCGAGTAGGGTTATGGTATGGGCAGGCATAAGCTACGGACAATGAGCAGAAATAACATTTTATCGATGACAATTTGAATGCATAGAGATACCATGATGAGATCCTGAGGCCCCGTTGTCGTGCCATTAATCCTCCACCATCACCTCATGTTTCAGCATGATAATGCACTGCCCCATGTCGAAATGATCTGTACACAGTTCCTGGAAGCTGAAAATGTCCCAGTTCTTCCTGCATACTCACCAGACGTGTCACCCATTGAGCATGTTTGGGATGCTCTGGATCGACGTGTACGACAACGAGTTCCAGTTCCTGCCAATATCCAGCAACTTCGCAACAGCCATTGAAAAGGAGACAACGTTCCACAGGCCACTCGCCTGATAATAAAAATCAAAAAAGAGGAGACGTGTCGCGCTGCATGAGTCAAATGGTGGTCACACCAGACACTGACTGGTTTTCTGATCCACGACACTACTTTAAGGTATCTGTGACCAACAGGTGCATATCTGTATTCCCAGTCATGTGACATCCATAGACTAGGGCCGAATGAATTCATTTCCATTGACTGATTTCCTTATATGAACTGTAACTCAGTATAATCATTGAAATTGTTGCATGTTGATTTTATATTTGTGCCCGGTGTAGCTCCTCATTACCAAACCTCTAAAGAGCACTACCATGTCTCAGCCACTCTAACAAAGACCCTTTATAATAAAGTGTCCAGAATAAAGATGTAACATAATTAAGATGTGTCCAGAATAAAGATGTGTCCAGAATAAAGATGTGTCCAGAATAAAGTGTCCAGAATAAAGATGTGTCCAGAATAAAGTGTCCAGAATAAAGATGTGTCCAGAATAAAGATGTGTCCATAATAAAGATGTGTCCAGAATAAAGTGTCCAGAATAAAGTGTCCAGAATAAAGTGTCCAGAATAAAGATGTGTCCAGAATAAAGATGTGTCCATAATAAAGATGTGTCCAGAATAAAGATGTGTCCAGAATAAAGATGTGTCCATAATAAAGATGTGTCCAGAATAAAGATGTGTCCAGAATAAAGATGTGTCCAGAATAAAGATGTGTCCAGAATAAAGATGTGTCCAGAATAAAGTGTCCAGAATAAAGATGTGTCCAGAATAAAGTGTCCAGAATAAAGATGTGTCCAGAATAAAGATGTGTCCATAATAAAGATGTGTCCAGAATAAAGTGTCCAGAATAAAGATGTGTCCAGAATAAAGATGTGTCCATAATAAAGATGTGTCCAGAATAAAGTGTCCAGAATAAAGATGTGTCCAGAATAAAGTGTCCAGAATAAAGATGTGTCCAGAATAAAGTGTCCAGAATAAAGATGTGTCCAGAATAAAGATGTGTCCAGAATAAAGTGTCCAGAATAAAGATGTGTCCAGAATAAAGTGTCCAGAATAAAGATGTGTCCAGAATAAAGATGTGTCCATAATAAAGATGTGTCCAGAATAAAGTGTCCAGAATAAAGATGTGTCCAGAATAAAGATGTGTCCATAATAAAGATGTGTCCAGAATAAAGTGTCCAGAATAAAGATGTGTCCAGAATAAAGATGTGTCCATAATAAAGATGTGTCCAGAATAAAGTGTCCAGAATAAAGATGTGTCCAGAATAAAGTGTCCAGAATAAAGTGTCCAGAATAAAGATGTAACATAATAAAGATGTGTCCAGAATAAAGTGTCCAGAATAAAGTGTCCATAATAAAGATGTAACATAATAAAGATGTGTCCAGAATAAAGTGTCCAGAATAAAGATGTAACATAATTACGATGTGTCCAGAATAAAGATGTGTCCATAATAAAGATGTGTCCATAATAAAGATGTGTCCAGAATAAAGTGTCCAGAATAAAGATGTGTCCAGAATAAAGTGTCCAGAATAAAGTGTCCAGAATAAAGATGTGTCCAGAATAAAGATGTGTCCATAATAAAGATGTGTCCAGAATAAAGTGTCCAGAATAAAGATGTGTCCAGAATAAAGTGTCCAGAATAAAGATGTGTCCAGAATAAAGATGTGTCCATAATAAAGATGTGTCCAGAATAAAGTGTCCAGAATAAAGATGTGTCCAGAATAAAGATGTGTCCATAATAAAGATGTGTCCAGAATAAAGTGTCCAGAATAAAGATGTGTACAGAATAAAGATGTGTCCATAATAAAGATGTGTCCAGAATAAAGTGTCCAGAATAAAGATGTGTCCAGAATAAAGATGTGTCCATAATAAAGATGTAACATAATAAAGATGTGTCCAGAATAAAGTGTCCAGAATAAAGTGTCCAGAATAAAGTGTCCAGAATAAAGATGTGTCCTTAATAAAGTGTCCATAATAAAGATGTCCTTAATAAAATGTGTCCATAGTAAAGATGTGTCCATATAAAACACAAGTATCCTTCTAATATATAACTCTCACAGTGGTTCCTACATCGAGGACACTGTGGTTCCCACGTCCAGGACACTGTGGTTCCCAAATCAAGGACACGGTGGTTCCTACATCCAGGACACAGTGGTTCCCACGTCCAGGACACTGTGGTTCCCAAATCCAGGACACAGTGGTTCCCAAATCCAGGACAGTGTGGTTCCTACATCCAGGACACAGTGGTTCCCACGTCCAGGACACGGTGGTTCCCACATCCAGGACACTGTGGATCCCACATCCAGGACACGGTGGTTCCCACATCCAGGACACGGTGGTTCCCACATCCAGGACACTGTGGTTCCATCATCCAGGACACGGTGGTTCCCACATCCAGGACACTGTGGTTCCATCATCCAGGACACTGTGGTTCCATCATCCAGGACACTGTGGTTCCCACATCCAGGACACTGTGGTTCCCACATCCAGGACACTGTGGTTCCCACATCCAGGACACTGTGGTTCCCACATCCAGGACACTGTGGTTCCCACATCCAGGACACTGTGGTTCCCACATCCAGGACACTGTGGTTCCCACATCCAGGACATGGTGGTTCCCACATCCAGGACACTGTGGTTCCCACATCCAGGACACTGTGGTTCCCACATCCAGGACACGGTGGTTCCCACATCCAGGACACTGTGGGTTACTGGCTGCTTCCCTCTGTCCCCCATCTGAAGCACATCCAGGACACTGTGGTTCCCACATCCAGGACACGGTGGTTCCCACATCCAGGACACTGTGGTTCCCACATCCAGGACACTGTGGGTTACTGGCTGCTTCCCTCTGTCTCCCATCTGAAGCACATCCAGGACACTGTGGTTCCAGGACACTGTGGGTTACTGGCTGCTTCCCTCTGTCCCCCATCTGAAGCACATCCTGGACACTGTGGGTTACTGGCTGCTTCCCTCTGTCCCCCATCTGAAGCACATCCAGGACACTGTGGTTCCCACATCCAGGACACTGTGGTTCCTACATCCAGGACACTGTGGGTTACTGGCTGCTTCCCTCTGTCCCCCATCTGAAGCACATCCAGGACACTGTGGTTCCCACATCCAGGACACTGTGGGTTACTGGCTGCTTCCCTCTGTCCCCCATCTGAAGCACATCCAGGACACTGTGGTTCCTACATCCAGGACACTGTGGGTTACTGGCTGCTTCCCTCTGTCCCCCATCTGAAGCACATCCAGGACACGGTGGTTCCTACATCCAGGACACTGTGGGTTACTGGCTGCTTCCCTCTGTCCCCCATCTGAAGCACATCCAGGACACTGTGGTTCCCACATCCAGGACACTGTGGTTCCCACATCCAGGACACTGTGGGTTACTGGCTGCTTCCCTCTGTCCCCCATCTGAAGCACATCCAGGACACTGTGGGTTACTGGCTGCTTCCCTCTGTCCCCCATCTGAAGCACATCCAGGACACTGTGGGTTACTGGCTGCTTCCCTCTGTCCCCCATCTGAAGCACATCCAGGACACTGTGGGTTACTGGCTGCTTCCCTCTGTCCCCCATCTGAAGCACATCCAGGACACTGTGGTTCCAGGACACTGTGGGTTACTGGCTGCTTCCCTCTGTCCCCCATCTGAAGCACATCCTGGACACTGTGGTTCCCACATCCAGGACACTGTGGTTCCAGGACACTGTGGGTTACTGGCTGCTTCCCTCTGTCCCCCATCTGAAGCACATCCAGGACACTGTGGTTCCAGGACACTGTGGGTTACTGGCTGCTTCCCTCTGTCCCCCATCTGAAGCACATCCAGGACACTGTGGTTCCAGGACACTGTGGGTTACTGGCTGCTTCCCTCTGTCCCCCATCTGAAGCACATCCAGGACACTGTGGTTCCCACATCCAGGACACTGTGGTTCCCACATCCAGGACACGGTGGTTCCTACATCCAGGACACTGTGGTTCCAGGACACTGTGGGTTACTGGCTGCTTCCCTCTGTCCCCCATCTGAAGCACATCCAGGACACTGTGGTTCCAGGACACTGTGGGTTACTGGCTGCTTCCCTCTGTCCCCCATCTGAAGCACATCCAGGACACTGTGGTTCCCACATCCAGGACACTGTGGTTCCCACATCCAGGACACGGTGGTTCCTACATCCAGGACACTGTGGTTCCAGGACACTGTGGGTTACTGGCTGCTTCCCTCTGTCCCCCATCTGAAGCACATCCAGGACACTGTGGTTCCAGGACACTGTGGTTCCAGGACACTGTGGGTTACTGGCTGCTTCCCTCTGTCCCCCATCTGAATCCCTGTGGCTATAGCAGTTCCAGCTAACCACTGGTCAGCATGCGGGCTGGTTTCATCCCATTCTATTACATGGTGGATGTCCAGTCCAGTGTTTCCTAAACCAAAAGTACCTTACCCCAGAAATGTCCAGTGATTCCTCTCAGACCTATCTGGGAGCACAGTGAGGGAGGTAGGCCTTACCCAGGGAGGGGGGGCTATAGGCCTCACCGAGAGAGCTGGACCACAATTCCACAGAGCCACAGGCGTTGACAGTTGTAATGTGGGTACAACAATAGCAGCAGCACAGTGTGAGATGCCAGTGGGAAATAGCTGTAGGCACTGCCAGTCAAATAGATTTCCTCGATATTATTCACAGTGTGTGTTTAGAAGTGTTGTAATGCTGGTACTCTTCTACGAATAATGACGTCATTTTTAACCAAAACTATAGTGTAGAAGACTGTGAGGAGAGTGAACATGTTTAATTAGTGCTATTGTCTGATTAACAGAGGTTAAAATGTGTACGATAGGTACATTTGATAGGTGTATTTATTTGACCAGGCTAGTCTCATTAAGATGAAACATATATTTAACAATAGCGACCTGCCCACAAATACTTTAACATTTTCATTTGACCATTTCACCTCTCAATAATGAGGACAGATCTGTACTCCATAAGTATAGTAAGCCTGCAGTACCTCTGGGGAAACATTCAAACACAAGACATGACATCACTCTGGTCAGTAGATTGAAAACTGCAATACAAGATGAAGAAGAAGAAGAAGAAGAAGAAGGAGAGAAGAAGAAGAAGAAGAAGAAGAAGAAGAAGAAGAAGAAGAAGAAGAAGAAGAAGAAGAAGAAGAAGAAGAAGAAGAAGAAGAAGGAGAAGAAGAAGAAGAAGAAGAAGAAGAAGAAGAGGAGAGAAGAAGAAGAAGAGTAGAGGAGAAGAAGGAGAGAAGAAGAAGAATAATAAGAAGAGAGAAGTAGAAGGAGAAGAAGAAGAAGAAGAAGAAGAAGAAGAGGAGAGAAGAAGAAGAAGAGGAGAGGAGAAGAAGGAGAGAAGAAGAATAATTAGAAGAGAGAAGTAGAAGGAGAAGAAGAAGAAGGAGAAGAAGGAGAAGAAGAAGAAGAGAGTAGAAGAAGAAGGAGAAGAAGGAAAAGAAGAAGAAGAAGAAGTAAAAATGTAAAACATTTTTCTCTCTAATGTTCTGCCTCTGAATTCAGCCGAGGGAATATGTGTTTGAAGGTTATGGGACAAGGTCCTGAAAGTGATAAAGTACCGTAAAGGGTATGTATTCCTCCTCAATATGGTCGGGGATCTTTATGGAGCACACCCAGCTGTCCAATAGCCTGGCACTGACTCTGGCTACGTCTCCAATGGAACCCTTTTCCTGTTGTAGTGCACTACTTTTGACAAGGGCCCATATGGCCAGGGCACATCACGTGAACAGGGTGCCATTTGGGACACATCCTGTTACCTGGATCCCAGGCTGTGTTCCTCAGATCACACGCTGAATCTCTCTCTCTCTCTCTCTCTCTCTCCCTCTCTCTCTCTCTCTCTCTCTCTGTCTTTTAAAAACCCACAGCTACAGCCAAGAGTTTGAGGCACATTTAAGTTTGTTACCTCTCCTGTGGCCCCCTCGACAACAATGGGGACAACAATCAGACTCCCGCAGTCACAGAGAGGAGAGGATGCCACTGAAAATAAAACTGTGTACCAGCGGTAGTTAACGCTGTGCTAGCTCCAGGCTATCTGATTAGCCCCATGTACTGCACGTACCATTGAAGGTACTTTAGTGACGCTATTAAAACACACTCCTGCAGTTAAGTTCCAGATTTCTCTTAGTAATTATATTTTTACTTAACTCCCGGGGCCCTTTTCTTTCCAGGTCTATTCTTCTTTTTTTCATTCCTATCATATATTTATTCCCATTGAAAATGTCCAACGGTGTCCCTACCTAAAGTTCCGTTCTTTGGCTTCCTTGTGATCTTCAGATGTAGAGCTGATCATTGCTGATCAATCGCATCCCGTCTCCAGGAACACCTCCGTTTAGAAACCCCAGGAAATCACTTGTCACAGACTGAATGAAAGTAATTAAACTCCCCAAAGACTTGATTAGAGAGAAAGAGAGGTAGCTAGCCAGCGCTTCTTCGGGAGGATGTGAGGTAGCCCAGCTACTAACTGAAGGTGTAGAAGGTAACGGACCAATGGGGACCACTGGGGTGGTACTTTCATTTTCTTCCTTTTTCAAGTTTCTTCCAAGGACTCTTCTTTCCATCATTACAGGTGACACACACACAGAGAACATAAGATATATGCTTATTTCCTGCAAGTTTCCCTTAGAGAACATGCTGTTGGACCATGGAAATACGTAGTTCCATTTAAGGTTCCATTTATAGTTCCATTTAAGGTTCCATTTATAGTTCCATTTAAGGTTCCATTTATAGTTCCATTTAAGGTTCCATTTATAGTTCCATTTAAGGTTCCATTTATAGTTCCATTTAAGGTTCCATTTATAGTTCCATTTAAGGTTCCATTTATAGTTCCATTTATAGTTCCATTTAAGGTTCCATTTATAGTTCCATTTCATTAAAGGGAAGGTTTTCACTAAGGCCTACCCAGATACACTGTTGAGGGCCTCTGCTCCACTAAGGTCTACCCAGATACACTGTTGAAGGCCTCTGCTCCACTAAGGTCTACCCAGATACACTGTTTTAGGCCTCTGCCCCAGTAAGGTCTACTCAGATACACTGTTGCGGGCCTCTGCCCCACTAAGGTCTACCCAGATACACTGTTGAAGGCCTCTGTTCCACTAAGGTCTACCCAGATACACTGTTGAAGGCCTCTGCTCCACTAAGGTCTACTCTACCCAGATACACTGTTGAAGGCCTCTGCTCCACTAAGGTCTACCCAGATACACTATTGAAGCCCTCTGCCCCACTAAGGTCTACCCAGATACACTGTTGAGGGCCTCTGCCCCACTAAGGTCTACCCAGATACACTGTTGAGGGCCTCTGCTCCACTTAGAGCTACAAAAGAATAAGTCAAGTAAGTCATGTCCATTTCATTAAAAGGGGCGTGTCCCACAGAGCCGCCTTGCATTGCTGCCTAGACACGCCCCTCAAGGTAACCATGGCTTTTTCCCCCTCTTTCATCAGTTTCACGGATCAATAGAATGTGGTACAGAGACCGCGAAGGTCCCTTGGGACTGTCTGCAGAGACCAGCTGGAGGAAAAAGCCTGTAGAAGCACCCGCTGCCGAGGCTGAGAGGGGGCTTTAGACGAGAGAATTGTCCCTGAGAATAATGGACAGGATAATGTGAACGGATGGTCATATATAGACAATATCTGTTTTTGTATGGGAGATGATGTTGTCAAAAATGTGCCTTATGTTATGGAACACGGGTGATGAATGTTAGACTGAGATATGTGGATTTAGAGTTTAAATGATGCTTTCTGGAAGCGTATCATCGTGTATCTTCACAATACAAGTCCCTCTGCAATCTGTAATGTACTGACCAGGAGACATATTGTTTGTTCTTTAAAATAAGATGTACTGTATGTAATTAGAAAACCCACCGAAGACTATTCCCTCTTACAGTACCATCCTCATTAACCGGAGACAACGACGTCCCAGTGTTCAGTCTGATCACCCCCCCCCCCCCCCCCCCCCCCCCCCCCACCACCACAGCTCTCCACTTGAATCTGTTATTTAGTATGTATCATGTTCCAACCTGGGCATCACAACGCTTTATATCTTGACTCTAATATTTAATTGGAGTATTGTAGGGTGGTACTCTGGCGACGGGGTTAGGGAGTTAAGAGAGATGGGCTCCTTTCTGGATCACTGGATGAAATATGGGTCAGTCACCCTGTATCCAGCCAAGCAACCTCCACCCTCCTAAGATTCCACCGGCCTCTCCCTGCCACGACTGCATATGAGGCAATTACGCCACGGCGACAAGGTGCAAATGCTGCAACTGGACAGATATTTGAAACAAGTCAGTGTTTAATTAGGTTATGCAGTGATTTCTTTCCCTGCAAATTAAAAAACCCCAGAAACCTTAGACAATTAATCTGTGTCTGCTGGTCTCTGCGCGGACGCTCGGGCGCAGCGCTACGCAGAGCCTTGGGAACAGGACCCCAGCAGCCTCACCACTCCAGCTCTTGACCCTCAGGGTTTCTGCGGCTGCCGCAGGGAACAAAGCAATTATTTTAAAAAACATCTCTCTCCTTCATCGGCCCTTCTCAACTCTACCAGGAGACTGTGTTATTGATACTGCTGGGAGGACTCCATTTACCTATCTGCAAACAACCGCATGGAATTAATCATTTATTTTTATCGTTATTAGTATTATCGTTATTATCATTATTATCATTATTATTATTATCATTATTATCATTATTAGTATTATCATTATTAGTATTATCATTATTAGTATTATCATTATTATCATTATTACCATTATTATCATTATTAGTATTATCATTATTATCATTATTATCATTATTATCATCATTATTATCATTATTATTATTATCATTATTATTATCATTATTATTATTATTATTATTATTATTATCATTATTATCATTATTATTATTATCATTATTATTATTATCATTATTATTATTATTATCATTATTATCATTATTGTTATTACCATTATCGTTGTTGTCATTGTTATTATTATCATTATCGCTGTTATTATCGTTGTCGTTATTATTATTATTATCCATATTATAATGATCATTATCGTTATTATTATCATTATTGTTATTGTTATTGTTTACCAGTAGTAGCAGGACCAGTAGTAGCAGGCGTGTCAGTCGTATTTTAATTGTATATATTGAAGTAGAGTTAGTTAGTAGGCCTGGGAATGGTCAACACACTGAGATGTCTCTGTACACACTCATTGGACTGATTTGCATCACTTCCCATTCCTGTGGTTACTTATTTGGATGTATTGAGCCTTCAGAATGATATGTATTTATATTCTAGATACGTACAGTGGGACACTATGGAGTAATACAAACACAAATCAGAAATATGTTGTTCAAAATTGTATTAAAACAAGTAAGTAGTGTGTCCACATTTGCTCTCAAAGATGTTCATCTGTACAAAAAGTTTACCAGTCTCAATGATATTTACTGACATTGTTCTTCTGTACAAAGGGTTTACCAGTCTCAATGATATTTACTGACATTGTTCTTCTGTACAAAAGGTTTACCAGTCTCAATTATATTTACTGACATTGTTCATCTGTACAAAAGGTTTACCAGTCTCAATGATATTTACTGACATTGTTCTTCTGTACAAAGGGTTTTCTCCTTTCTTGTGTTCTCCCGCCATCTATTCCCCCCCGGTTCCCTTGGCAACCATCTTCCAACTGTGCATCTCAACCCAACATGTATTTAACAATCTGTCCATCCGTCATTTATGGATGATATTAATCTCAGATCACTACATCTTGGTCTTGGAGCAGGTGGAGTCCGTGTGAGCTGCGAGAGCTACAGAGGAGTGAGCGAAGGGCTTTTTGGGGGGAGGCCTTTTGAAAGAATAGAGTGTTTGTGTTTTGAAGTGAAAGTACACATTGGAGAACAAGGAAAAGCCATTTGACCACCCATCATAATTCTGTCCCGTTTTTAAAAGATCATGTCCCCGAGAGCCACCATTTATTCGCTGCTCCACTGACCTCAATCTCTAAAACATCTTTCAGCATTTAACCTACATTGTCTTTTTTCTGACTCAGATTGACAGAAGAACCCAACAATGGGAAGGAAACAGTATTCCCTAGCTGTACTCTGAACAGTAACAGAATGATGTTTCCCTAGTTATACTCTGAATAGTAACAGAATGATGTTTCCCTAGTTATACTCTGAATAGTAACAGAATGATGTTTCCCTAGTTATACTCTGAATAGTAACAGAATGATGTTTCCCTAGTTATACTCTGAATAGTAACAGAATGATGTTTCCCTAGTTATACTCTGAATAGTAACATAACGATGTTTCCCTAGCTATACTCTGAATAGTAACAGAACAATGTTTCCCTAGCTATACTCTGAATAGTAACAGTACAATATTTCCCTAGTTATACTCTGAATAGTAACAGAACAATGTTTCCCTAGTTATACTCTGAATAGTAACAGAACAATGTTTCCCTAGCTATACTCTGAATAGTAACAGAACGATGTTTCCCTAGTTATACTCTGAATAGTAACAGTACAATATTTCCCTAGTTATACTCTGAATAGCAACACCATATACTACATGGGAAGGGATGTCCTGAAACTTACCTAAACACATTTTCACTGAGCTTAAGGCAGAGGGAAAGTACTTGCAACCCTTTTACAAAGCTGACTTTGCAAGTGTATTTGTCTACAAAGCACTTTTAAATGAACCTATACATGATTCATGGAGGTTCTTTCAAGTTCCGTGGTGATGCGCAGGACAGCATCACTCTAGGCTAATTATTTGAAGCTGTCATGATGTTCTGTTGGAACGGCGGCCTGGACAGGAAGAGACAGAGATGTGGTATGCATGCAAAAAATATGGATCTATCGTTGAATTAGTCCCAAACAAAGTCAATATACTGTAGGATGCACTGGTGTGGTGATGCCTGGAGAAATGGGAATGCTCTAATTTAGATACAAAATGTCCTAAAACAGCCCAACTGGCGTAGGAAATGTGCCCTGTGTGAAAACGTCTATAAGAAACAGTGGCATACACTCTGAATGATTTAAAATGATGACTCCCATGTTGGTTTTTCCCAGTCAGGCCAACACCAGCTGTACTGTACCAGCAGGATTATAGTAGGGCTGCTATTGAAACAAATAACTGAGGCTGTCCACTGAGTCACAAATTCACCGTTTTTTTTTAAACACAAAAACAAACATCGGATGTTCGGAGTCCATAATAAATGCTTTGAAACTACATCAGGAGACCACTTTTGAGGTCTGGGGGAAAAAAATCTAGAAAATTACATTTTTTATTTTAGTGTAGTGTTATGACGTTGGCCTGGGGGGTTTATGACAGTAATAAATACCTCATCCCCCCTTTTTCCTCTCTCTCTACCCTACTGATGTTACATTTGCAAACCCTTTGGTTAACATAGAGATTCTGGGAACGTCAGTATGTGGGGGGAAATGAACTATATTCTGGTAATCCAAACAATTGAACATATGCAGTGGTACTTAATGAATATGATGTCAGTTGGGTTGTCATCTGAGACATTCTCATCAATGATAAGATGACATAAACTCTACAGTGGAAAGTCTACACATCAGAGTTATCGGATTCACATGGAATTATTGTTCAATTTAAATGTTTGAATATGAAATGATTCATGATGGGATGAAATGTGATTTTAGCTTCTAAAATGTGAGATTTGGGTTGTCATAAGATAGGGCTGCTCAATCAGTGGCCCGCCCCTGTGAAGGGACATGGGCTATAAAACTTTTCAAACACGCCCTCCTCTCCTTTCCTATATAAAGCCTTGCCGTAATGTAACCTCCTGTTCCGAGGACGTGAGGACGACGGTCCGATGTCAGAATGGTTCAGATAATAACTACAGAACGAAGCCAACATCAGCGGGAGCTTTGGTTGCGAATGGTATCAACTTTGAACTCTTATTCACTACAGAGGTGATACCTCCTAGGCGTTGAGTTAGCAACAGCCGCTGCAAACGAGGGTTAGGAAGGAACAGACAGAGTATCCCATCTACCACACAACAACGTTACTACAACATATTCAATTTACCAGCAGAGACATTCTTCAAAGGACTCGGTTGGGCAACACGGCCTTCCATCTACCACCAACCTAATGAAGCGCAGCTCAGAGTGAATATTAATTACATTTTCCTTTTCCAAATGGGCGGTAATTTCGAATGCATAAGATACTGTATTTACGATGGCACAGCTTCTACCCTTTGTTCCTCAGTCTTCCCGCTCTTTCACTCAACCCAGCCCCTTTTCCTTTGTGTAACAAGCGGTCATATCTGTTCCGCCCGCTATGGACGTTTTCCTTTATGACGTAATTTGTAATCAAGTTATGATTTAATTATGTGTATGTGTAATTCTGTGTGATTAGTTAGGTATTTAGTAAATAAATAATTAAACCCAATTTTGTATTGCTGATTCAACTTGTGAGCCTGGGTTCGTGCAGATAACCAAGAATTTACAACTTTCAGATGAGACTGAATTAAGATGACGATTAATATTGATGTAAAATATTACTAGGTCTTTAAGAGTTTATTCGGAAGATAACAGCTCTATAAATATTATTTTGTGGTGACTCTCTAGTTAATTACATTTACATGATTAGCTCAATCAGGTGATATTAATTACGGATAAATTATTTTATAGAATAGCATGTCATATCATTTAGTCCGGCATAGCCAAAGACACGACAGTAGTTACCCTTTAATTGAAGTGTGCAGGCACCTAGCACTGTTGTTTAGTTTGCTTCTGTTTCTGTTGCACGTGAGATGGAGTTTGACAAAAATAAATAACCACTGGGGATTGATGCAAATAATCATGAAATCATTCTGCCAGGTAGGCAGGAGGCTACTTAGTAAGGTAGCTAAAACATTTAATAGAGATGGTTTTTCTGGGAAAGCTTTTCCATCGATCAGAAGATGGTTAGGTCTTCATTAGCATCTGGACCTGGGCATTTTACTTCACATTATGAGGGAGTATGTCTTGCCTTGCTTCAAAGTAGCTCGCAGCCAATATCCCACCATAGACATGGTAATTATAGGATAAAGACTTCGTTGTATGCGTTCCCCCTGTCCTATTGGTTTTCTTTCTCATTTTTTATTTAATTTCATTTAAATTTTATTGAACTAGGCATGTCAGTTAAGAATAAAATTCTTATTTACGATGACGGCAAAAAGGAAAAAGTCCTTTTACACAACATGACGAGAGAAAACACAACACTACATAAAGAGAGGCCTAAGACAACAACGTAGAACGGCAGCTACACATGACAACACAGCATGGTAGCACAACAACATGGTAGCAACACAACATGGTAGCAACACAACATGGTAGCAACACAACATGGAAGCACCACAACATGACTGCAACACATGACAACACAGCATGGTAGCACAACAACATGGTAGCAACACAACATGGTAGCACCACGACATGGCTGCAACACATGACAACACAGCATGGTAGCAACCCATCATAACAACAACATGTTAGCAACACAACTTGGCAGCAGCACAACATGGTAGCAGCACAAAACGTGGTACAAACATTATTGGGCACAGACAACAGCACAAAGGTTCAAGAAGGTAGAGACAACTTTCCTTCATTGCAACCAATCATTATCCTAGTCACATTAACCAATCAGTCATTATCCTAGTCACATTAACCAACCAATCATTATCCTAGTCACAGTAACCAACCAGTCATTATCCTAGTCACAGTAACCAACCAGTCATTATCCTAGTCACATTAACCAACCAGTCATTATCCTAGTCACAGTAACCAACCAGTCATTATCCTAGTCACATTAACCAACCAGTCATTATCCTAGTTACATTAACCAACCAGTCATTGTCCTAGTCACATTAACCAACCAGTCATTATCCTAGTCACAGTAACCAACCAGTCATTATCCTAGTCACATTAACCAACCAGTCATTATCCTAGTCACATTAGCCAACCAGCCATTATCCTAGTCACATTAACCAACCAGTCATTATCCTAGTCACATTAACCAACCAGTCATTATCCTAGTCACATTAACCAACCAGTCATTATCCTAGTCACATTAACCAACCAGTCATTATCCTAGTCACATTAGCCAACCAGTCATTATCCTAGTCACATTAGCCAACCAGTCATTATCCTAGTCACATTAGCCAACCAGTCATTATCCTGGTCACATTAACCAACCAGTCATTATCCTAGTCACATTAACCAACCAGTCATTATCCTAGTCACATTAACCAACCAGTCATTATCCTAGTCACATTAACCAACGAGTCATTATCCTAGTCACATTAACCAACCAGTCATTATCCTAGTCACATTAACCAACCAGTCATTATCCTAGTCACATTAACCAACCAGTCATTATCCTAGTCACATTAACCAACCAGTCATTGTCCTAGTCACATTAACCAACCAGTCATTATCCTAGTCACATTAGCCAACCAGTCATTATCCTAGTCACATTAGCCAACCAGTAATTATCCTGGTCACATTAACCAACCAGTCATTATCCTAGTCACATTAACCAACCAGTCATTATCCTAGTCACATTAACCAACTAGTCATTATCCTAGTCACATTAACCAACCAGTCATTATCCTAGTCGCATTAACCAACCAGTCATTATCCTAGTCACATTAACCAACCAGTCATTATCCTAGTCACATTAGCCAACCAGTCATTATCCTAGTCACATTAACCAACCGTGATAGTTTTTGCATGTTTAGCTCCTTCTGTATCCTTTAAAAACGTTCTTAATCTGCCACCTTGTCCAAAAAAAAATACAATTGAAATTTCATAAAAGAATGAGAGATCTCCTCCAGAAGTGTGAGGCTAAATCTTAAATGGATATTTCCATCTCTGTCCAAGGATCCCGCTCGTATGTGCAGTCTGCGTTTTAGAGCTGCGTTTTCCCCCCAAAATACGCCTTTTTCCTTCCGCCATATTTATTTAAATAAAAATATGTTTTTCACCTTTATTTAACCAGGTAGGCTAGTTGAGAACGCCTTTATTTAACCAGGTAGGCTAGTTGAGAACACCTTTATTTACCCGGGTAGGCTAGTTGAGAACACCTTTATTTAACCAGGTAGGCTAGTTGAGAACACCTTTATTTAACCGGGTAGGCTAGTTGAGAACACCTTTATTTAACCGGGTAGGCTAGTTGAGAACACCTTTATTTAACCGGGTGGGCTAGTTGAGAACACCTTTATTTAACCGGGTAAGCTAGTTGAGAACAAGTTCTCATTTACAACTGTGACCAGGTCAAGATAAAGCAAAGCAGTGCGACACAAACAACAACACAGGAGTTACACATGGAGTAATCAAACATACAGTCAAATAACACAATAGAAACTAAAGGAAGGCTGTATACGGTGAGGGGGGGCACATAAATGCACGTCGCTGCACCTAAAATGGGGAAAAAATTATAGTTTATCAACATTTTTAACTAAAAATTCTGATCTGTTTCATCAGCCTTATAAATTGGTCCAGGAGTAAACCTCCACTACATTACTTTGATTCACATCGTGGAGGATTAATAAGGAGTACGCAACGACCCACTGACAAATAAGTGGGTATACGGTGTGTACCAGCGTATGTTCCTCCACTACAATACTGGTAAACGTCGTTGGGAGGACGTTGTCAGTTGGTTTTTCAATATGTTCCTCCACTACAATACTGGTAAACGTCCTTGGGAGTACGTTGTCAGTTGGTTTTTCAATATGTTCCTCCACTACAATACTGGTAAACGTCCTTGGGAGGACGTTGTCAGTTGGTTTTTCAATACGGTAAATGATCGTATCCTTCCAGTTTGGCCCTGTCCGGGGGGGTGTCCTCGGAATGGGCCACAGTGTCTCCTGACCCCTCCTGTCTCAGCCTCCAGTATTTATGCTGCAGTTGTTTATGTGTCGGGGGGCTAGGGTCAGTTTGTTATATCTGGAGTACTTCTCCTGTCCTATTCGGTGTCCTGTGTGAATTTAAATGTGCTCTCTCTAATTCCCTCTTTCTCTCTTTCTTTCTCTCTCTCGGAGGACCTGGGACCATGCCTCAGGACTACCTGACATGATGACTCCTTGCTGTCCCCAGTCCACCTGGCCGTGCTGCTGCTCCAGTTTCAACTGTTCTGCCTTATTATTATTGGACCATGCTGGTCATTTATGAACATTTGAACATCTTGGCCATGTTCTGTTATAATCTCCACCCGGCACAGCCAGAAGAGGACTGGCCACCCCACATAGCCTGGTTCCTCTCTAGGTTTCTTCCTAGGTTTTGGCCTTTCTAGGGAGTTTTTCCTGGCCATCGTGCTTCTACACCTGCATTGCTTGCTGTTTGGGGTTTTAGGCTGGGTTTCTGTACAGCACTTTGAGATATCAGCTGATGTACGAAGGGCTATATAAATACATTTGATTTGATTTGATCGTCCTCACACATGGGCCACGGGTAACTTCTACTTGACGTTCTATGTTGATATTGTACATGTGATATTGTAGCTCAGTGACTTGACAAAAAACAGTCTTAATTCTCTTTTTTTTTTTTTTACAGATTCTGTCAGAACAGGACAAGACGTATTTTTGTGTTCGACTCAACTTTATGGATAAGGTGACAATGTTTTTTGGGGTTGAATGTTTTTTTGGTTGGGGGGGGGTAAGTTTGTAATGCCTTCGTGTCTTCTGACTGGTTGAGGAAGACATGTCTATTTCTGTCAGTTTTCCCGTGACTTCTCTGCAGGTGTACCAGACTAACACTAGTTGGTTAGGGGAATATCTGTCATGACTTTCTCACCAAAGGGTTCCTGTTCCACCACACTGCTGTGTTCAAACCTTACATATTCATATTCATCACTTTGACTCTTTTTTTTACATTTTTTATGAAGTAACTTGGGATTATGTAGCCACACTACTCAGAGCTGATTTCAAGCAGGGGGGGGGGTAAACATTTCAAACATAGCGTCGCCGTGTCCTCAACTGCTATAAAATCTGTATAAAATGCACCCCCCCCCACCCTACCCTCATTGACAAGAGACTAGTGTCTCTAACTCTGATGCCTAGTACCATAGATAAGATTAGACAAAAAAAAACAGACGCATGTGACAGAGAGATGTCTTTTTCTTACGGTCTCATCAAGTGGAAAAATACATCAGGAAAAAAATGTCCCCCTTTTCCACAGGCATTGTTCTACGTCTAACCTTTGTTCTCTGTGATACCAGTCACAATGAAAGGTTAGCCTCAGACTTCCGGAGGACATCTCTCATTTCTTTTTAATCACATTTTAAATAAATATATTTTTTGTCTTTTTTTTTTTGATACAGTGACAAGAGCGGCACACTAAGGATGTTGTCACGGGATACAGAAGAAGCTTTTAGGGGAAGAGAATAAAACTATATTTTAGTTTTCATAATTAATTCAATGTCTCAGAATAAGTTCGCTCTGGATGTGGCGTGTGAAGACTAAATAAAATACAAAACTTTTTGAGTTTCATCAATAGAAAAGAAAACGTAGGAAGGCGCATGGATGCATTATTTAGTGGCAGGCAAGACAGAGACACTACTCTCTCAGTAGAGGACGTTCATATGAAGATACTCTATATATATTTGAAGGTAGGTTAGACAGAGACACTACTGTAATCTCTCAGTAGAGGACGTTCATATGAAGATACTCTATATATATTTGAAGGTAGGTTAGACAGAGACACTACTCTCTCAGTAGAGCACGTTCATATGAAGATACTCTATATATATTTGAAGGTAGGTTAGACAGAGACACTACTCTCTCAGTAGAGCACGTTCATATGAAGATACTCTATATATATTTGAAGGTAGGTTAGACAGAGACACTACTGTAATCTCTCTGTAGAGGACGTTCATATGAAGATACTCTATATATATTTGAAGGTAGGTTAGACAGAGACACTACTGTAATCTCTCAGTAGAGGACGTTCATATGAAGATACTCTATATATATTTGAAGGTAGGTTAGACAGAGACACTACTCTCTCAGTAGAGCACGTTCATATGAAGATACTCTATATATATTTGAAGGTAGGTTAGACAGAGACACTACTCTCTCAGTAGAGCACGTTCATATGAAGATACTCTATATATATTTGAAGGTAGGTTAGACAGAGACACTACTGTAATCTCTCAGTAGAGGACGTTCATATGAAGATACTCTATATATATTTGAAGGTAGGTTAGACAGAGACACTACTCTCTCAGTAGAGCACGTTCATATGAAGATACTCTATATATATTTGAAGGTAGGTTAGACAGAGACACTACTCTCTCAGTAGAGCACGTTCATATGAAGATACTCTATATATATTTGAAGGTAGGTTAGACAGAGACACTACTGTAATCTCTCTGTAGAGGACGTTCATATGAAGATACTCTATATATATTTGAAGGTAGGTTAGACAGAGACACTACTGTAATCTCTCAGTAGAGGACGTTCATATGAAGATACTCTATATATATTTGAAGGTAGGTTAGACAGAGACACTACTCTCTCAGTAGAGCACGTTCATATGAAGATACTCTATATATATTTGAAGGTAGGTTAGACAGAGACACTACTCTCTCAGTAGAGCACGTTCATATGAAGATACTCTATATATATTTGAAGGTAGGTTAGACAGAGACACTACTGTAATCTCTCTGTAGAGGACGTTCATATGAAGATACTCTATATATATATTTGAAGGTAGGTTAGACAGAGACACTACTGTAATCTCTCTGTAGAGGACGTTCATATGAAGATACTCTATATATATTTGAAGGTAGGTTAGACAGAGACACTACTCTCTCAGTAGAGCACGTTCATATGAAGATACTCTATATATATTTGAAGGTAGGTTAGACAGAGACACTACTGTAATCTCTCAGTAGAGGACGTTCATATGAAGATACTCTATATATATTTGAAGGTAGGTTAGACAGAGACACTACTGTAATCTCTCTGTAGAGGACGTTCATATGAAGATACTCTATATATATTTGAAGGTAGGTTAGACAGAGACACTACTCTCTCAGTAGAGCACGTTCATATGAAGATACTCTATATATATTTGAAGGTAGGTTAGACAGAGACACTACTGTAATCTCTCTGTAGAGGACGTTCATATGAAGATACTCTATATATATTTGAAGGTAGGTTAGACAGAGACACTACTGTAATCTCTCTGTAGAGGACGTTCATATGAAGATACTCTATATATATTTGAAGGTAGGTTAGACAGAGACACTACTCTCTCTGTAGAGGACGTTCATATGAAGATACTCTATATATATTTGAAGGTAGGTTAGACAGAGACACTACTGTAATCTCTCAGTAGAGGACGTTCATATGAAGATACTCTATATATATTTGAAGGTAGGTTAGACAGAGACACTACTGTAATCTCTCTGTAGAGGACGTTCATATGAAGATACTCTATATATATTTGAAGGTAGGTTAGACAGAGACACTACTGTAATCTCTCAGTAGAGCACGTTCATATGAAGATACTCTATATATATTTGAAGGTAGGTTAGACAGAGACACTACTGTAATCTCTCAGTAGAGGACGTTCATATGAAGATACTCTATATATATTTGAAGGTAGGTTAGACAGAGACACTACTCTCTCAGTAGAGCACGTTCATATGAAGATACTCTATATATATTTGAAGGTAGGTTAGACAGAGACACTACTGTAGTCTCTCAGTAGAGCACGTTCATATGAAGATACTCTATATATATTTGAAGGTAGGTTAGACAGAGACACTACTGTAATCTCTCAGTAGAGCACGTTCATATGAAGATACTCTATATATATTTGAAGGTAGGTTAGACAGAGACACTACTGTAATCTCTCTGTAGAGGACGTTCATATGAAGATACTCTATATATATTTGAAGGTAGGTTAGACAGAGACACTACTCTCTCTGTAGAGGACGTTCATATGAAGATACTCTATATATATTTGAAGGTAGGTTAGACAGAGACACTACTCTCTCTGTAGAGGACGTTCATATGAAGATACTCTATATATATTTGAAGGTAGGTTAGACAGAGACACTACTCTCTCTGTAGAGGACGTTCATATGAAGATACTCTATATATATTTGAAGGTAGGTTAGACAGAGACACTACTCTCTCTGTAGAGCACGTTCATATGAAGATACTCTATATATATTTGAAGGTAGGTTAGACAGAGACACTACTCTCTCAGTAGAGGACGTTCATATGAAGATACTCTATATATATTTGAAGGTAGGTTAGACAGAGACACTACTCTCTCTGTAGAGGACGTTCATATGAAGATACTCTATATATATTTGAAGGTAGGTTAGACAGAGACACTACTGTAATCTCTCTGTAGAGGACGTTCATATGAAGATACTCTATATATATTTGAAGGTAGGTTAGACAGAGACACTACTCTCTCTGTAGAGGACGTTCATATGAAGATACTCTATATATATTTGAAGGTAGGTTAGACAGAGACACTACTCTCTCAGTAGAGCACGTTCATATGAAGATACTCTATATATATTTGAAGGTAGGTTAGGTTTTCCTGCCACCACTAACCAAGTCTACAGAACTCCCAGAAATTACCCCATGAAGTCAGGCCCTATTGTGAAGTCAGGCCCTATTGTGAAGTCAGGCCCTATTGTGAAGTCAGGCTCTATTGTGAAGTCAGGCCCTATTGTGAAGTCAGGCCCTATTGTGAAGTCAGGCCCTTGCTACTGAGCATATGTGACCTTCGGCCTTCGGCTCCACTCTTCCAACACAACAGCAACAACACAAACAAATAGAGTTGTGAGAGGGATCCGCCTCCTGCTTGCTTACTCAGCGGCCGCGAAGTACAGGCAGGCGTGCCTCATGAGGAACGCATCATCAGGTATGCATGTTGTGGTTGGCTATGGACAGGGGCCGTGCCCTTGTGGACAGATAAGGAAGTGATTGCACGTCGGGGAATTCGAGAGACAAGGACACCAGGACTGACTAGCCCTCTGCACATCACTGACAAGTGCTCAGGGGGATGTTAAATACACATCAGTCTGACGCCTGGGCCTTTGATTTAATACTTCAGCTGGGAGGGAGGGCGAGAGGGAGGGAGTAAGGGAGAGGGCCGGCATTGTAATGAGGTTAGCAGACCTTGCTCGTATCGTTAAAAGGTGGCTGGTGGTCAGTACGGGAGGAACCTCAAACAAAACTTGTATCGTCCTGTTAGAAACATAACTAGATAGTTAGATGTCAGACCATGTTAGACACTTCATAGCTAGATAGTTAGATGTCAGACCATGTTAGACACTTCATAGCTAGATAGTTAGATATCAGACCATGTTAGACACATCATAACTAGATAGAGTTAGATATCAGACCATGTTAGACACATCATAACTAGATAGAGTTAGATATCAGACCATGTTAGACACATCATAACTAGATAGAGTTAGATGTCAGACCATGTTAGAAACATAACTAGATAGTTAGATATCAGACCATGTTAGAAACATAACTAGATAGAGTTAGATATCAGACCATGTTAGAAACATAACTAGATAGTTAGATATCAGACCATGTTAGAAACATAACTAGATAGTTAGATATCAGACCATGTTAGAAACATAACTAGATAGTTAGATATCAGACCATGTTAGAAACATAACTAGATATAGTTAGATATCAGACCATGTTAGAAACATAACTAGATAGTTAGATATCAGACCATGTTAGAAACATAACTAGATAGTTAGATATCAGACCATGTTAGACACTTCATAACTAGATAGTTAGATATCAGACCATGTTAGAAACATAACTAGATAGAGTTAGATATCAGACCATGTTAGAAACATAACTAGATAGTTAGATATCAGACCATGTTAGAAACATAACTAGATAGTTAGATATCAGACCATGTTAGAAACATAACTAGATAGTTAGATATCAGACCATGTTAGAAACATAACTAGATATAGTTAGATATCAGACCATGTTAGAAACATAACTAGATAGTTAGATATCAGACCATGTTAGAAACATAACTAGATAGTTAGATATCAGACCATGTTAGACACATAACTAGATAGTTAGATATCAGACCATGTTAGAAACATAACTAGATAGAGTTAGATATCAGACCATGTTAGAAACATAACTAGATAGTTAGATATCAGACCATGTTAGAAACATAACTAGATAGTTAGATATCAGACCATGTTAGACACATAACTAGATAGTTAGATATCAGACCATGTTAGAAACATAACTAGATAGTTAGATATCAGACCATGTTAGAAACATAACTAGATAGTTAGATATCAGACCATGTTATACACTTCATAACTAGATAGTTAGATATCAGACCATGTTAGAAACATAACTAGATAGTTAGATATCAGACCATGTTAGACACATCATAACTAGATAGAGTTAGATATCAGACCATGTTAGACACTTCATAACTAGATAGTTAGATATCAGACCATGTTAGACACATCATAACTAGATAGAGTTAGATATCAGACCATGTTAGACACATCATAACTAGATAGAGTTAGATATCAGACCATGTTAGACACTTCATAACTAGATAGAGTTAGATATCAGACCATGTTAGACACTTCATAACTAGATAGAGTTAGATGTCAGACCATGTTAGAAACATAACTAGATAGTTAGATATCAGACCATGTTAGAAACATAACTAGATAGTTAGATATCAGACCATGTTAGACACTTCATAACTAGATAGTTAGATATCAGACCATGTTAGACACATCATAACTAGATAGAGTTAGATATCAGACCATGTTAGACACATCATAACTAGATAGAGTTAGATATCAGACCATGTTAGACACTTCATAACTAGATAGAGTTAGATATCAGACCATGTTAGACACTTCATAACTAGATAGAGTTAGATATCAGACCATGTTAGAAACATAACTAGATAGTTAGATATCAGACCATGTTAGAAACATAACTAGATAGTTAGATATCAGACCATGTTAGAAACATAACTAGATAGTTAGATATCAGACCATGTTAGAAACATAACTAGATATAGTTAGATATCAGACCATGTTAGAAACATAACTAGATAGTTAGGTATCAGACCATGTTAGAAACATAACTAGATAGTTAGATATCAGACCATGTTAGACAAATCATAACTAGATAGTTAGATATCAGACCATGTTAGAAACATAACTAGATAGTTAGATATCAGACCATGTTAGAAACATAACTAGATAGTTAGATATCAGACCATGTTAGACACATCATAACTAGATAGTTAGATATCAGACCATGTTAGACACATAACTAGATAGTTAGATATCAGACCATGTTAGAAACATAACTAGATAGTTAGATATCAGACCATGTTAGAAACATAACTAGATAGTTAGATATCAGACCATGTTAGAAACATAACTAGATAGTTAGATATCAGACCATGTTAGAAACATAACTAGATAGAGTTAGATATCAGACCATGTTAGACACATCATAACTAGATAGAGTTAGATATCAGACCATGTTAGACACTTCATAACTAGATAGAGTTAGATATCAGACCATGTTAGAAACATAACTAGATAGTTAGATATCAGACCATGTTAGACACATCATAACTAGATAGTTAGATGTCAGACCATGTTAGAAACATAACTAGATAGTTAGATATCAGACCATGTTAGAAACATAACTAGATAGAGTTAGATATCAGACCATGTTAGAAACATAACTAGATAGAGTTAGATATCAGACCATGTTAGAAACATAACTAGATAGTTAGATATCAGACCATGTTAGAAACATAACTAGATAGTTAGATATCAGACCATGTTAGACACATAACTAGATAGTTAGATATCAGACCATGTTAGACACATCATAACTAGATAGTTAGATATCAGACCATGTTAGACACTTCATAACTAGATAGAGTTAGATATCAGACCATGTTAGACACATCATAACTAGATAGTTAGATATCAGACCATGTTAGACACATCATAACTAGATAGAGTTAGATATCAGACCATGTTAGACACATCATAACTAGATAGTTAGATATCAGACCATGTTAGACACTTCATAACTAGATAGTTAGATATCAGACCATGTTAGAAACATAACTAGATAGAGTTAGATATCAGACCATGTTAGACACTTCATAACTAGATAGTTAGATATCAGACCATGTTAGAAACATAACTAGATAGAGTTAGATATCAGACCATGTTAGACACATCATAACTAGATAGTTAGATATCAGACCATGTTAGACACATCATAACTAGATAGTTAGATATCAGACCATGTTAGAAACATAACTAGATAGAGTTAGATATCAGACCATGTTAGACACATAACTAGATAGTTAGATATCAGACCATGTTAGAAACATAACTAGATAGTTAGATATCAGACCATGTTAGAAACATAACTAGATAGAGTTAGATATCAGACCATGTTAGAAACATAACTAGATAGAGTTAGATATCAGACCATGTTAAAAACATAACTAGATAGTTAGATATCAGACCATGTTAGAAACATAACTAGATAGAGTTAGATATCAGACCATGTTAGACACATCATAACTAGATAGAGTTAGATATCAGACCATGTTAGACACATAACTAGATAGAGTTAGATATCAGACCATGTTAGACACATCATAACTAGATAGTTAGATATCAGACCATGTTAGACACATCATAACTAGATAGAGTTAGATATCAGACCATGTTAGAAACATAACATGATAGAGTTAGATATCAGACCATGTTAGACACATCATAACTAGATAGAGTTAGATATCAGACCATGTTAGAAACATAACTAGATAGAGTTAGATATCAGACCATGTTAGACACATAACTAGATAGTTAGATATCAGACCATGTTAGAAACATAACTAGATAGTTAGATATCAGACCATGTTAGAAACATAACTAGATAGAGTTAGATATCAGACCATGTTAGAAATATAACTAGATAGTTAGATATCAGACCATGTTAGACACATCATAACTAGATAGAGTTAGATGTCAGACCATGTTAGAAACATAACTAGATAGTTAGATATCAGACCATGTTAGAAACATAACTAGATAGAGTTAGATATCAGACCATGTTAGAAACATAACTAGATAGTTAGATATCAGACCATGTTAGAAACATAACTAGATAGTTAGATATCAGACCATGTTAGAAACATAACTAGATAGTTAGATATCAGACCATGTTAGAAACATAAATAGATATAGTTAGATATCAGACCATGTTAGAAACATAACTAGATAGTTAGATATCAGACCATGTTAGAAACATAACTAGATAGTTAGATATCAGACCATGTTAGACACATAACTAGATAGTTAGATATCAGACCATGTTAGAAACATAACTAGATAGAGTTAGATATCAGACCATGTTAGAAACATAACTAGATAGTTAGATATCAGACCATGTTAGAAACATAACTAGATAGTTAGATATCAGACCATGTTAGACACATAACTAGATAGTTAGATATCAGACCATGTTAGAAACATAACTAGATAGTTAGATATCAGACCATGTTAGAAACATAACTAGATAGTTAGATATCAGACCATGTTAGACACTTCATAACTAGATAGTTAGATATCAGACCATGTTAGAAACATAACTAGATAGTTAGATATCAGACCATGTTAGACACATCATAACTAGATAGAGTTAGATATCAGACCATGTTAGACACTTCATAACTAGATAGTTAGATATCAGACCATGTTAGACACATCATAACTAGATAGAGTTAGATATCAGACCATGTTAGACACATCATAACTAGATAGAGTTAGATATCAGACCATGTTAGACACTTCATAACTAGATAGAGTTAGATATCAGACCATGTTAGACACTTCATAACTAGATAGAGTTAGATGTCAGACCATGTTAGAAACATAACTAGATAGTTAGATATCAGACCATGTTAGAAACATAACTAGATAGTTAGATATCAGACCATGTTAGACACTTCATAACTAGATAGTTAGATATCAGACCATGTTAGACACATCATAACTAGATAGAGTTAGATATCAGACCATGTTAGACACATCATAACTAGATAGAGTTAGATATCAGACCATGTTAGACACTTCATAACTAGATAGAGTTAGATATCAGACCATGTTAGACACTTCATAACTAGATAGAGTTAGATATCAGACCATGTTAGAAACATAACTAGATAGTTAGATATCAGACCATGTTAGAAACATAACTAGATAGTTAGATATCAGACCATGTTAGAAACATAACTAGATAGTTAGATATCAGACCATGTTAGAAACATAACTAGATATAGTTAGATATCAGATCATGTTAGAAACATAACTAGATAGTTAGGTATCAGACCATGTTAGAAACATAACTAGATAGTTAGATATCAGACCATGTTAGACACATCATAACTAGATAGTTAGATATCAGACCATGTTAGAAACATAACTAGATAGAGTTAGATATCAGACCATGTTAGACACATCATAACTAGATAGTTAGATATCAGACCATGTTAGAAACATCATAACTAGATAGAGTTAGATATCAGACCATGTTAGACACATCATAACTAGATAGTTAGATATCAGACCGTGTTAGAAACATAACTAGATAGAGTTAGATATCAGACCATGTTAGACACATAACTAGATAGTTAGATATCAGACCATGTTAGAAACATAACTAGATAGTTAGATATCAGACCATGTTAGAAACATAACTAGATAGAGTTAGATATCAGACCATGTTAGAAACATAACTAGATAGTTAGATATCAGACCATGTTAGAAACAAAACTAGATAGAGTTAGATATCAGACCATGTTAGACACATCATAACTAGATAGAGTTAGATATCAGACCATGTTAGACACATAACTAGATAGAGTTAGATATCAGACCATGTTAGACACATCATAACTAGATAGAGTTAGATATCAGACCATGTTAGACACATAACTAGATAGTTAGATATCAGACCATGTTAGACACATCATAACTAGATAGTTAGATATCAGACCATGTTAGACACATCATAACTAGATAGAGTTAGATATCAGACCATGTTAGAAACATAACTAGATAGAGTTAGATATCAGACCATGTTAGACACATCATAACTAGATAGAGTTAGATATCAGACCATGTTAGAAACATAACTAGATAGAGTTAGATATCAGACCATGTTAGACACATAACTAGATAGTTAGATATCAGACCATGTTAGAAACATAACTAGATAGTTAGATATCAGACCACGTTAGAAACATAACTAGATAGAGTTAGATATCAGACCATGTTAGAAACATAACTAGATAGTTAGATATCAGACCATGTTAGAAACATAACTAGATAGAGTTAGATATCAGACCATGTTAGACACATCATAACTAGATAGAGTTAGATTATCAGACCATGTTAGACACATAACTAGATAGAGTAGATATCAGGACCATGTTAGACACATCATAACTAGATAGAGTTAGATATCAGACCATGTTCGACACATAACTAGATAGTTAGATATCAGACCATGTTAGACACATCATAACTAGATTAGAGTTAGATATCAGACCATGTTAGACATCATAACTAGATAGTTAGATATCAGACCATGTTAGACACATCATAACTAGATAGTTAGATATCAGACCATGTTAGACACATCATAACTAGATAGATTAGATATCAGACCATGTTAGACACATCATAACTAGATAGTTAGATATCAGACCATGTTAGACACTTCCTAACTAGATAGTTAGATAATCAGACCCATGTAGACACATCATAACTAGATAGTTAGATATCAGACCATGTTAGACACATCATAACTAGATAGTTAGATATCAGACCATGTTAGACACATCATAACTAGATAGTTAGATATCAGACCATGTTAGACACATCATAACTAGATAGTTAGATATCAGACCATGTTAGACACATCATAACTAGATAGTTAGATATCAGACCATGTTAGACACATCATAACTAGATAGTTAGATATCAGACCATGTTAGACACATCATAACTAGATAGTTAGATATCAGACCATGTTAGACACATCATAACTAGATAGTTAGATATCAGACCATGTTAGACACATCATAACTAGATAGTTAGATATCAGACCATGTTAGACACATCATAACTAGATAGTTAGATATCAGACCATGTTAGACACATCATAACTAGATAGTTAGATATCAGACCATGTTAGACACATCATAACTAGATAGTTAGATATCAGACCATGTTAGACACATCATAACTAGATAGTTAGATATCAGACCATGTTAGACACATCATAACTAGATAGGTTAGATATCAGACCATGTTAGACACCTCATAACTAGATAGTTAGATATCAGACCAGTAGACACCTCTAACTAGATAGTTAGATATCAGACCATGTTAGACACATCATAACTAGATAGTTAGATATCAGACCATGTTAGACACATCATAACTAGATAGAGTTAGATATCAGACCATGTTAGACACATCATAACTAGATAGAGTTAGATATCAGACCATGTTAGACACATCATAACTAGATAGAGTTAGATATCAGACCATGTTAGACACATAACTAGATAGTTAGATATCAGACCATGTTAGAAACATAACTAGATAGAGTTAGATATCAGACCATGTTAGAAACATAACTAGATAGAGTTAGATATCAGACCATGTTAGAAACATAACTAGATAGTTAGATATCAGACCATGTTAGAAACATAACTAGATAGAGTTAGATATCAGACCATGTTAGACACATCATAACTAGATAGAGTTAGATATCAGACCATGTTAGACACATAACTAGATAGAGTTAGATATCAGACCATGTTAGACACATCATAACTAGATAGAGTTAGATATCAGACCATGTTAGACACATCATAACTAGATAGTTAGATATCAGACCATGTTAGACACATCATAACTAGATAGAGTTAGATATCAGACCATGTTAGACACTTCATAACTAGATAGAGTTAGATATCAGACCATGTTAGACACATCATAACTAGATAGTTAGATATCAGACCATGTTAGACACATCATAACTAGATAGAGTTAGATATCAGACCATGTTAGACACATCATAACTAGATAGTTAGATATCAGACCATGTTAGACACATCATAACTAGATAGTTAGATATCAGACCATGTTAGAAACATCATAACTAGATAGTTAGATATCAGACCATGTTAGACACATCATAACTAGATAGTTAGATATCAGACCATGTTAGACACATCATAACTAGATAGTTAGATATCAGACCATGTTAGACACATCATAACTAGATAGTTAGATATCAGACCATGTTAGACACATCATAACTAGATAGTTAGATATCAGACCATGTTAGATACATCATAACTAGATAGTTAGATATCAGACCATGCTAGACACATCATAACTAGATAGTTAGATATCAGACCATGTTAGACACATCATAACTAGATAGTTAGATATCAGACCATGTTAGACACATCATAACTAGATAGAGTTAGATATCAGACCATGTTAGACACATCATAACTAGATAGTTAGATATCAGACCATGTTAGACACATCATAACTAGATAGTTAGATATCAGACCATGTTAGACACATCATAACTAGATAGTTAGATATCAGACCATGTTAGACACATCATAACTAGATAGTTAGATATCAGACCATGTTAGACACATCATAACTAGATAGTTAGATATCAGACCATGTTAGACACATCATAACTAGATAGAGTTAGATATCAGACCATGTTAGACACATCATAACTAGATAGAGTTAGATATCAGACCATGTTAGACACATCATAACTAGATAGAGTTAGATATCAGACCATGTTAGACACATCATAACTAGATAGAGTTAGATATCAGACCATGTTAGACACATCATAACTAGATAGAGTTAGATATCAGACCATGTTAGACACATCATAAGTAGATAGAGTTAGATATCAGACCATGTTAGACACATCATAACTAGATAGAGTTAGATATCAGACCATGTTAGACACATCATAACTAGATAGTTAGATATCAGACCATGTTAGACACATAATAACTAGATAGTTAGATATCAGACCATGTTAGACACATCATAACTAGATAGTTAGATATCAGACCATGTTAGACACTTCATAACTAGATAGTTAGATATCAGACCATGTTAGACACATCATAACTAGATAGTTAGATATCAGACCATGTTAGACACATCATAACTAGATAGTTAGATATCAGACCATGTTAGACACATCATAACTAGATAGAGTTAGATATCAGACCATGTTAGACACATCATAACTAGATAGTTAGATATCAGACCATGTTAGACACATCATAACTAGATAGTTAGATATCAGACCATGTTAGACACATCACTAGATAGAGTTAGATATCAGACCATGTTAGACACATCATAACTAGATAGTTAGATATCAGACCATGTTAGACACATAACTAGATAGAGTTAGATATCAGACCATGTTAGACACATCATAACTAGATAGAGTTAGATATCAGACCATGTTAGACACATCACTAGATAGAGTTAGATATCAGACCATGTTAGACACATCATAACTAGATAGTTAGATATCAGACCATGTTAGACACATCATAACTAGATAGTTAGATATCAGACCATGTTAGACACTTCATAACTAGATAGTTAGATATCAGACCATGTTAGACACATCATAACTAGATAGAGTTAGATATCAGACCATGTTAGACACATCATAACTAGATAGTTAGATATCAGACCATGTTAGACACATCATAACTAGATAGAGTTAGATATCAGACCATGTTAGACACATCATAACTAGATAGTTAGATATCAGACCATGTTAGCCACATCATAACTAGATAGAGTTAGATATCAGACCATGTTAGACACTTCATAACTAGATAGTTAGATATCAGACCATGTTAGACACTTCATAACTAGATAGTTAGATATCAGACCATGTTAGACACATCATAACTAGATAGAGTTAGATATCAGACCATGTTAGACACATCATAACTAGATAGTTAGATATCAGACCATGTTAGACACTTCATAACTAGATAGTTAGATATCAGACCATGTTAGACACATCATAACTAGATAGTTAGATATCAGACCATGTTAGACACATCACTAGATAGAGTTAGATATCAGACCATGTTAGACACTTAATAACTAGATAGTTAGATATCAGACCATGTTAGACACATCATAACTAGATAGTTAGATATCAGACCATGTTAGACACATCATAACTAGATAGTTAGATATCAGACCATGTTAGACACATCATAACTAGATAGTTAGATATCAGACCATGTTAGACACATCATAACTAGATAGTTAGATATCAGACCATGTTAGACACATCATAACTAGATAGTTAGATGGAATTACAGAACATAAGCAACAAAAAAAAGTTAACTTTTTAAAAATATATTTGGTTCAATCCGGCCTACTTGCAAATATTTTCCACATTGAGTAGTTGGATAAAGAATTCAAGCAGTAGCTCCAACATAGACAAAGACTATACTTGGATACCAATCATAACAGAACACACTCTACTTGGATACCGATCATAACAGAACACAGTCTACTTGGATACCGATCATAACAGAACACACTCTACTTGGATACCGATCATAACAGAACACACTCTACTTGGATACCTATCATAACAGAACACACTCTACTTGGATACTGATCATAACAGAACACAGTCTACTTGGATACTGATCATAACAGAACACAGTCTACTTGGATAACGATCATAACAGAACACACTCTACTTGGATACCGATCATAACAGAACACACTACTTGGATACTGATCATAACAGAACACAGTCTACTTGGATACCGATCATAACAGAACACACTCTACTTGGATACCGATCATAACAGAACACACTCTACTTGGATACCGATCATAACAGAACACAGTCTACTTGGATACCGATCATAACAGAACACACGCTACTTGGATACCGATCATAACAGAACACACTCTACTTGGATACTGATCATAACAGAACACAGTCTACTTGGATAACGATCATAACAGAACACACTCTACGTGGATACTGATCATAACAGAACACAGTCTACTTGGATACCGATCATAACAGAACACAGTCTACTTGGATACCGATCATAACAGAACACACTACTTGGATACCGATCATCACAGAACACACTCTACTTGGCTCTTGGGCAGTTCATTTCCGAAGCTAATTCCAGTCTAATTAATTTGCTCTTATTAGATAAATAAGTGGTAGAGGGAGGGGGACCTTCCCTGTCATGACACTGTTTGCTCAGTGGACATCTGGTAATAAAGTGGACACGTTCACCAGATAATTGTTAGCTGATACTGGCAGTGGCCACCCTTGAGTGTGTGCACTTGAACGAGGCACCCCTAGGGGGAGCCGCAGCCAGGAACCAGCAACCAGGAGTGGGTGTTACTACATTATTCATCCCCTCTCCTCCGCTACGAGTGACAGAAGAGAGCGAATTGGGAGGGGGGGAGGGGTCCCGCACTCCTGTCTGAAGTCAAGGAGAGGAAGAAAATTACCAGGCCGGACTTGTTCAAAATGCATTAACAGCCAAAAGGCACTCTCAAAGACAGATAAATAGAGATTTAAATTGGCATTTACTTTTGGATATTCAACTGAGATTAGTTTTCATTAGATATGTAATCACTGGGGCTGGTGTGAGTCGTGAGGTATGGCTACGCTTAGGATGAAAGTAATATGAAACAAAACAACACCTTAAACAGAAGGTTAATACGATACATGATCCATACAAATGTGGCCATTAGGGTAATAATATTGGGTGGCAGTTTCATCAAAAAATTTAAATCCAACTCCTCTCGGACAGCATACATTGATTAAATTAAGAGAATGTGTGCTATTTTATTTGTATTTTTTATACAAGTGGTTATAAATTAATTATTGGAATAGAGAGTTCCAACATTTTGAACATGATTTGAAATTCTAAATTATTGTTTTGTTGTTTAACTTTGAAAAACGTTTGGTACATTATACTGTATCATATCAACAACAACAAATAAATTCAGCAAAAAGCCCAAACGGTTTACCCAGAAACCCAAACTGTTTACCCAGAAACCCAAACTGTTTACCCAGAAACCCAAACGGTTTACCCAGAAACCCAAACTGTTTACCCAGAAACCCAAACTGTTTACCCAGAAACCCAAACGGTTTACCCAGAAACCCAAACTGTTTACCCAGAAACCCAAACTGTTTACCCAGAAACCCAAACTGTTTGCCCGGAAACCCAAACGGTTTACCCAGAAACCCCAACGGTTTACCCAGAAACCTAAACTGTTTACCCAGAAACCCAAACTGTTTACCCAGAAACCCAAATTGTTTACCCAGAAACCCAAACTGTTTACCCAGAAACCCAAACTCTTTACCCAGAAACCCAAACTGTTTACCCAGAAACCCAAACTGTTTACCCAGAAACCCAAACTGTTTACCCAGAAACCCAAACTGTTTACCCAGAAACCCAAACTGTTTACCCAGAAACATCAACTTTCAAAGAAAAGAAAAGGAGAAGGAAAAGGCAGGAATTGATTTAGTCCCTGACTGTTTATAGTGAATCCCACAATCTCCTCGACCACCAGGGTGTCATGTTTCTCATGGGATGACACTCTGTCCATCTTCAAATTACAAAGACATAAACATGTTTGTTTTTTCCCTCCTCTATTGTCTAATAAAAGAAGACACATGGACTTCCTGTGGAGCTAGGTAAATTCCACCCCCCCTAGCATAAGCTTCAGCATAAGTCTGCAGAAATCATTCTTGAGGGGCTATAAAATGTGTGCATTTGGAATTAACCCCAGGGAATCAGATGAGCGGAGGTGAGCCTGAGGTTTAGCAAACTGATACGACCGGACACCAGTCAGTTAATTAGGCATTCAATACACCATCTTTCAGCTTGGGATTTTCACCGGGGCGTCAGTAGCTACGGAATATATTTCTTTCTTTTAAAGCTTTATGGCCGGGCTCTATATCAAAAGCTTTAGTTAGCAGGGGGGGATGCTGTCTCTTACAAGGATTGACAGAGAATGAGCGGCTCAAAACATGTCGCCAGAATTGGAGAATAGGTAAATTTGTCAGAAGACAAAGAAGCACCAGATTTTAAAAGCAATATGTGCTCTATATTTTCCCATAATAAGGTATTAAATAGGTCTGAACCGCTTTAAGGGGGATATCGTCTGTTATAAAGGAAGTAGAGCTCCTTTAAAACCCAGACGATACCTTGTTGAGACAGTTTTTATGTGGTTTCAACATGCATTTATCATCCTTCTCCCGGGGAAATGTGATTGGTCCCAGGCCCTGTAGGCATCACACCCTGTAGTAAGATAGGTCCCAGGTCCTGTAGGTATCACACCCTGTAGTAAGATAGGTCCCAGGCCCTGTAGGTATCACACCCTGTAGTAAGATGTGCCAACCATAATCTGTGGTGGCTCCAGGAAGCGTTTTCAGCTAAGAATAAATGGGCCTGATTGTCCATACCTAGACTGCATGAGTCTCTAATGCCGTACCCCTGAATAATAATGATACTCTACCATACACTGCCATACTCTACCATACAACATCACACTCTACCATACTCCACCATAGTCCGTCACATTCTACCATACTCTGCCATACTCAACCATTACCCCGACACACTCTGCCATACTGTGCCATATTCTAACATACTCCACCATAGTCCGTCACATTCTACCATACTCTGCCATACTCAACCATTACCCCGACACACTCTACCATACTGTGCCATATTCTAACATACTCTGCCTTACTCCACCGTACTCTACCATATTCTACCATACTCTGCCTTACTCCACCGTACTCTACCATATTCTACCATACTCTGCCTTACTCCACCGTACTCTACCATATTCTACCATACTCTGCCATACTCCACCGTACTCTACCATATTCTACCATACTCTGCCTTACTCCACCATGTTCCACCATACTCCTCCATAAGGTGCCATATTCTACCATACTCTGCCATACTCCACCGTACTCTACCATATTCTACCATACTCTGCCATACTCAGCCATTACCCCGACACACTCTGCCATACTGTGCCATATTCTAACATACTCCACCGTACTCTACCATATTCTACCATGCTCTGCCATACTTTACCATACTCTCCCATACTCAGCCATACTCAGCCATACTCAGCCATACTCTACCGTACTCTGCCATATCCTTCGATGCTTTACCACAACACACATTACCATACCATGCCATACTCTACCATGCCATATTCTACTATACTCTCCCATACTCTCCCATACTATGCTATACCCTACATACTCTGCCATACTCTGCCATACTTTTCCATACTCTACCATACTTTACCATAACCTACCATACTCTGTCATACTCTGCCATACTCTGCCATACCCTGCCATGCTTTTTCATACTCTGCCATAATCTGTCATACTCTAACATACTCCGCCATACTCTTCCCGACCCATCCATACTCTGGCATACTCTACCATGCTCTGGCATACTCTGCCATACTCTGCCATACTCTGCCATACTCTGTCATACTCTGGCATACTCTGGCATACTCTACCATACCCTACCATACTCTGCAATACTGTCCCATACCCTATCATCTTCCATACTATACTATACTCTACCAAAAGTCAGACCCAACAATTGTTATCACAAAGCACAATTGCACTGCTTTCCTAGACAGACCACATTTAGCCTACATGTTCCCCATTTCAAGGAAGAATCTTGTCTCCTTGTCTCGTTCCCGAACTGAAGACGTGAGGTTTATAAATCAAAGCCGTGTGTCCATGGCTCTTGTTATAGAAACACTTCATCCCTGGTTGTCAACAGTAAACAAGAGAAAAACCCCAGCGTGGAGCAGGATAGGTTGCCGTGACATTTCAAAGGTAATCACGGTTCCCCTTTTTTTTGGTACTTTTTGTGATGTGACAGGAACACAGACAAAGTGAGAGAGCATTGTAACACCGGAACAAATAGACACATAAATGTCTGTTGGCATCTCAAGTCAAATGTCAGCGTCTCCGTTGGAACTGTTTGTTGTGAAACCCGGACGGAATCCTATGTATTTATTAGCAAGATCTACCGGGGGCTAAAACACGTCGCTTATTTGACAGTGGGGGTTTTGGTTCGGTGTGATTCAGAGAGGTTGGCACGGTGCTACTCTCACACACCGACCCCACCAGAGGCTTTTAAAAGTCGACTTACATTGGGCTTCCCGTTACTTTTCATGTTCTGATGGAAAAATATCCCTTTGAAATCCCCTGAGCTGCACATTTTAATCTCATTTGTGGATGTGAGTGATGCCCGAGAGAGGGCCAGGAAGGGCCACGGACACACTTTTATGTTGCATAATTTCAGTCGCCCGGGAGAATCCTACAACTGACATTGGAGGAGTGATTTAATTGATTCTAATCATACACCTGAGATTGGAAAGACCTAACCCGCTATCTGTCCTGGAAAATGCTTCCTGGTACCTATGAGGATAAGTCACTTTTTCATTCATGGGGGAGGCCTTTCCTGGTTGTGTCACGAAAGGGAACTTTTTGAAATCACAGAGTGACATTTTCATAACTAATTGTTGCTATATGTGTGTCTTTTCCCTGGACTTCATTTGGATAGGAAGGAAGTTAGGCTTTACTGTATCATATCTGATAGGAAGTCAGGCTTTACTGTGTCATTTCTGATAGGAAGTTAGGCTTTACTGTATCATATTTGATAGGAAGTCAGAATTTACTGTATCGTTTCTGATTGGAAGTTAGGCTTTAATGTATCATATCTGATAGGAAGTTAGGCTTTACTGTATCATATCTGATGACATTCCAGACGATTCTGTGCTTCTAACTTTGTATCTATATCTATATCTATCTATCTATCTATCTATCTATCTATCTATCTATCTATCTATCTATCTATCTATCTATCTATCTATCTATCTATCTATCTATCTATCTATCTATCTATCTATCTATCTATCTATCTATCTATCTATCTATCTATCTATCTATCTATCTATCTATCTATCTATCTATCTATCTATCTATCTATCTTTATCTATATCTATCTATCTATATCTATATATCTATATATCTATATATCTATATATATCTATCTATATATCTATCTTTATCTATATCTATATATCTATCTATCTATATATATATCTATCTTTATCTATATCTTTATCTATATCTATATCTATATCTATATCTATATCTATATCTATATCTATATCTATCTATATATCTATATCTATCTATCTATATATCTATCTTTATCTATATCTTTATCTATATCTATATCTATATCTATATCTATATCTATATCTATCTATATATCTATATCTATCTATATATCTATATCTATATCTATATCTATATCTATATCTATATCTATAGCTATCTATATATCTATATCTATCTATATCTATATCTATATCTATATCTATATCTATATCTATCTATATATCTATATCTATATCTATCTATATATCTATATCTATATCTATCTATATATCTATATCTATATCTATATCTATATATATATCTATATCTATATATATATCTATATCTATATCTATCTATATATCTATATCTATATCTATCTATATATCTATATCTATATCTATCTATATCTATATCTATATCTATATCTATATATATATCTATATCTATATCTATATCTATATCTATATCTATATATATATCTATATCTATATCTATCTATCTATCTATCTGTATATATGTATATATATATATGTTACCACATCAGCCATTTGCATTTACCATGAGGGGAATTACAAAGTTGTGTTATTAATAATGTCTCAACAATTTAAATATAATCAAGGCTGAAGTTAATATATATCCCTGAATTATAGATTTGTTTTAGCTATTGGGTCCAAGCGGTTCCGTCTTGTATGGAGGCAAGTCCTTTTAAACAGAAATGAAATCCCATTTAGTGGTACATTTTTAGTGAAACTGAGTGTTCCTGATCGGAGTTAAAACAACACAAAATGTGTATCTGTTTGACAACTTTTGTACAACTTTTATACTTTTCAAACACACCCCCTTTCTCAATTACGGTGTACAGAGTCAGAGGACGGCAAATATATTGGACACTTGTGGGGGGAAAGCAATTATGGAATGTCTTGGTTGTGTTGATCTGTTTAACTTCTCCGTTCCCTTCCCTTTAGAATACGGTTGCAATTTGTTTTTTAAGGGAAAACCAGAGAGAAATCAAATAGAATGCAAAGCCAAACTGTTATAAGTCATTAGCTAGAAAATGGGGTTGGTGGATATTACAGTAAAAAAAGAATAGCAAAAACAATCACACACAGTTTGCCCGGTGGAACATATGAAATAGTTGGTTTACTCATATTTAAAGTCTTTCTTCACATGGCAGCTAGCCAATTAGCAGAAGGGTTTTGAGATTACAAGCAAGGAAATGTAATCATTATTGCTTCATCCAAATGACCAGTCCAAATGTAAGTAATATTTTCTCAGACTACTCTCCCCACAGTGCTCTACTCTTCCCACAGTGCTCTACTCTTCCCACAGTGCTCTACTCTTCCCACAGGGCTCCACTGTCCCCACAGTGCTCTACTCTTCCCACAGGGCTCCACTCTCCCCACAGCGCTCCACTCTCCCCACAGCACTCCACTCTCCCCACAGCGCTCCACTCTCCCCACAGTACTCTACTCTTCCCACAGCGCTCTACTCTTCCCACAGGGCTCCACTCTCCCCACAGCGCTCTACTCTCCCCACAGCGCTCCACTCTCCCCACAGCGCTCTACTCTTCCCACAGCGCTCCACTCTCCCCACAGCGCTCTACTCTCCCCACAGTGCTCCACTCTCCCCACAGCACTCTACTCTCCCCACAGTGCTCCACTCTCCCCACAGCGCTCCACTCTCCCCACAGCACTCCACTCTCCCCACAGCGCTCCACTCAGAGTTGAATGGCTGTTATAGGAGAAAACTGAGGATGGATCTAAAGTAGTGCCCTACATAGGGGATAGTGTGCCATAGAGCTCTGGTCTAAAGTAGTGCCCTACATAGGGGATAGTGTGCCATAGAGCTCTGGTCAAAAGTAGTGCACTACATAGAGAATAGTGTGCCATAGAGCTCTGGTCTAAAGTAGTGCCCTACATAGGGGATAGTGTGCCATAGAGCTCTGGTCAAAAGTAGTGCCCTACATAGGGGATAGAGTGCCATAGGGCTCTGGTCTAAAGTAGTGCCCTACATAGAGGATAGGGTGCCATAGGGCTCTGGTCTAAAGTAGTGCCCTACATAGAGAATAGTGTGCCATAGAGCTCTGGTCTAAAGTAGTGCCCTACATAGGGGATAGAGTGCCATAGGGCTCTGGTCTAAAGTAGTGCCCTACATAGAGAATAGTGTGCCATAGAGCTCTGGTCAAAAGTAGTGCCCTACATAGGGGATAGAGTGCCATAGGGCTCTGGTCAAAAGTAGTGCACTACATAGAGAATAGTGTGCCATAGAGCTCTGGTCTAAAGTAGTGCCCTACATAGGGGATAGGGTGCCATAGAGCTCTGGTCTAAAGTAGTGCCCTACATAGGGGATAGAGTGCCATAGGGCTCTGGTCTAAAGTAGTGCCCTACATAGCGGAATAGGGTGTCATTTCAGATGTGGCCACAGACTGGATGGAAGGTTGCTTCATATCGGTGATGGAAACACATGATTCTTTCTCTTTCAGGGAGATCAGTATTATATACAGTTATTATTGTATGCAACTCCGTTCCATCTCATATTGCTCAAATGAACCGCAGACTTGGTTTTAACAAAACAGATAATGCATTCCTCACAGCACCACGCCTCTCCCCTATTTGACCTAGATAGTTTGTGTGTATGCATTGATATGTAGGCTACGTGTGTCTTTTTAAAAATGTATGTAGTTCCTGTCCTTGAGCTGTTCTTGTCTATTGCTGTTCTCTATTATGTCATGTTTCATGTTCTGTGTTCTGTGTTCTGTGTTCTGTGTTCTGTGTTCTGTGTTCTGTGTGGACCCCAGGAAGAGTAGCTGCTGCTTTTGCAACAGCTAACGGGGATCCTAATAAAATACCCCCCCCAAAAAATTATTTCACCTTTATTTAACCAGGTAGGCCAGTTGAGAACACCTTTATTTAACCAGGTAGGCTAGTTGAGAACACCTTTATTTAACCAGGTAGGCTAGTTGAGAACACCTTTATTTAACCAGGTAGGCCAGTTGAGGAGCAAAATAAATAAATAAATAAATAAATAAATACAGTAGGGAAAGGGGTAGTTGTTTGGGCTAAATGATAGGTGGGCTATGACACGCTCCTCCCTTAGTCAGTACAGCCCCCTGCTAAAACAAGTGGTTATGTAGAACCTTCTAGAGGACCACACATGAACCCCGTCATTCAACCCTTCAGATTATATTTCTCCCAGCGGTGTAATCTCATATTTAGATACAGTAAATAAGGGCCAACATTTATTTTCATTTGCAGAATGTCTCTGTTGAGTCAACAACTCAACCTCAGAGTAATGCAGGTCAGAGGGCCATCAGACTACACATATTATAACAGCTCAGCCGTGTAACATGTAGATTAATACCACTCAGCCATGTCCCATGCATATTAGTACCACTCAGTCATGTACCATGTAGATTAATACCACTCAGCCATGTACCGTGTAGATTTGTACCACTCAGTCATGTACCATGTAGATTAATACCACTCAGCCGTGTAACATGCATATTAGTACCACTCAGTCATGTACCATGTAGATTAATACCACTCAGTCATGTACCATGTAGATTAATACCACTCAGCCATGTACCGTGTATATTAGTACCACTCAGCCATGTACCATGTATATTAGTACCACTCAGCCATGTACCGTGTAGATTTGTACCACTCAGTCATGTACCATGTAGATTAATACCACTCAGCCATGTCCCATGCATATTAGTACCACTCAGTCATGTACCATGTAGATTAATACCACTCAGCCATGTACCGTGTAGATTTGTACCACTCAGTCACTTACCATGTAGATTAATACTGCTCAGTCATGTACCATGTAGATTAGTACCACTCAGCCATGTGCAGTGTATATTAGTACCACTCAGCCATGTACCATGTATATTCATACTGCTCAGCCGCGTACCATGTAGATCAGTACCACTCAGTCATGTACCATGTAGCTTGATGCCACTCAGCCATGTATATTAATACCACTCAGTTATGTACCATGTTGATTAATACTGTTTAGCCATGTACCATGTATATTAGTACTGTTTAACCATGTACCATGTAGATTAGTACCACTCAGCCATGTTCCATGTAGAGTAATACTGCTCAGCCACATACCATGTAGATGAATACCAATCAACCATGAACCATGTAGATTAGTACCAATCAACCATGAACCATGTAGATTAATACTGCTCAGTCATGCACCATGTAGATTAGTACCACTCAGCCATGTACCATGTAGATTAGTACCACTCAGTCACTTACCATGTAGATTAATACTGCTCTGTCATGTACCATGAGGATTAGTACCACTCAGTCACGTACCATGTATATTAGTACTGCTCAGCCACGTACCGTGTAGATTAGTACTGCTCAGCCATGTACCATGTAGATTAGTACCGCTCAGCCATGTACCATGTAGATTAGTACCGCTCAGCCATGTACCATGTATATTAGTACCACTCAGTAATGTACCATGTAGATTAGTACCACTCGGCCTTGTACCATGTAGATTAGTACCACTCAGGCATGTACCATGTATATTAGTACCACTACATCATGTACCATGTGGATTTGCACTGTGTAACCATGTACCATGTATATTAATACCACTCGGGCCATGTACCATGTGTATTTGTACTGTTTAACCATGTACCATGTAGATGTGTACCACTCAGACATGTACCACGTACATTTGTACCACTCAGCCATGTACCATGTATATTTGTGCTGTTTAACCATGTACCATGTATATTAGTACCACTCAGCCATGTACCATGTATATTAGTACCACTCAGCCATGTACCATGTAGATTAAATCCGCTCAGTCCACACTTGACTTAACTCGGCTGAAGAGAGAGATGAACGAGTGGTTAACCATAATAGCTCGACATAGCGAAAAATATATATATTTTTTTCAGACTTCCTCAGTTTATGTGCAGTGTTTTGTGGGTTAAAACAACACTTCACATATTTCTCCCCCCTCTCTATAAAAAAAACCTCCCCCCTTTTGTCCACCCCCCCCCCCTTCCTAGGGTTATTCAGACAATGCTGCAGCCCTCCTGAAATTTACATTACACCTTCCATACATCAACCAAAAGCAAACCTTGATGCATATTACAATATGACGTCTCCTACCCTGTTTAATTCACTGATTTCACATTCTAATCACTTTCTCCTTGTACAGCTTCTTTTTTAAGTAGCTTCATTAATCTGTGTTGAATACAATGACATACATCTTTAATGAGGTTGCTGTCACAGTGTATTTCAGTTAGAGAGCTGAATGACAGCAAGCACTATCAATACGTTTAACATGGACTCTATTCATTTTTTTATGGAACAAGAATGGAGGGCGGCTCAGTTATTTATTTTCTCTCTCCCTCTCTCTCTCTCTCTCTCTCTCTCTGTCTCTCTCTCTCTCTCCCTCTCTCTCTCTCTCTCTCTCTCTCTCTCTCTCTCTCTCACTCTCTCTGTTTGTCTCTGTTTGTCTCTCTCTCTCTCTCTCTCTCTCTCTCTCTCTCTCTCTCTCTCTCTGTCTCTGTCTCTGTCTCTCTCTCACTCTCTCTGTCTCTCTCTCTCTCTCTCTCTCTCTCTCTCTCTCTCTCTCTCTCTCTCTCTGTCTCTCTCTCTCTCTCTCTCTCTCTCTCTCTCTCTCTCTCCCTCTGTCTCTCTCTGTCTCTCTCTCTCTCTCTCTCTGTCTCTCTCTCTGTCTCTCTATCTGTCTCTCTCTCTCTCTGTCTCTCTCTCTCTCTCTGTCTCTCTCTCTCTCTCTCTCTCTCTCTCTCCCTCTGTCTCTCTCTGTCTCTCTCTCTCTCTCTCTCTCTCTCTCTCTCTCTCTGTCTCTCTCTCTGTCTCTCTCTCTGTCTCTCTCTCTCTCTGTCTCTCTCTCTCTCTCTCTGTCTCTCTCTCTCTCTCTCTCTCTCTGCCGCTTCTTTTTTTTCCAAACGGTTTTGGATTTATTTTCATGCTCAATAGACACTGTATTTCCTCAAACTTGAAGACCTGAGTATAAATAAGATTTACATGTCATTAAGAAGTCAATTAGGAAAATGCCTTTTAAGTAGAGACAAGTACATGAGCATAATCTCCATATTCAAGCAGTAGCCTCTGATAAAGCGCTGTGGGAGAACAGCAGGTGGGGTGGCTATATGTCATCCAGCTGACCTATGAACTCCACATCCCAACTTTTATTCACTGTGGGTTTTGACTATGGAGTAGGTGTTTCAACATTTGGAGTCCGCCTCCACCCTGATAATTTACAGACACCTGTATCAGAGAGGAGAGAGGAGGAAAGAAGGAAGGAAGGATGGAAGGAAGGAGGGAGTGAAGGAAGGAAGGAAGGAAGGAAGGAAGGAAGGAAGGAAGGAAGGAAGGAAGGAAGGAAGGAAGGAAGGAAGGAAGGAAGGAAGGAAGGAAGGAAGGAAGGAAGGAAGGAAGGAAGGAAGGAAGGAAGGAAGGAAGGAAATAAAGGTAGTAACAGTTACGGAAAAACAAATGATCGAACATCTCCCGTAATGGTCCTCCTCCTGTTATAACATTAAAATATTAAGATTAATTACTCCAAAGCTTGCAAAGAAAATTAAAAAGACAATTAAGGATGCTATTTCAAATTTAAAAAAAAATGACTGCTGTGATTTTAAGTTTTGGTGCCAAATCCCAGCAGAGATAATTTGCTGTACGTTTAAGTCTGGTGAGATCTCTGGCTGTCTGTGTTAAAGAGGCAATCCGCAGTAGCTACTTCCATTTTCGGACATATAAATTATTATTATATACCCATTGAATCTTGAAGAATATAACTCAGAAAATGTCTTATGAGTTTAGTTTTTATTTATTTTATTTAACCTTTATTTAACTAGGCAAGTCAGTTAAGAACATATTCTTATTTTCAATGACGGTCTAGGAACAGTGGGTTAACTGCCTGTTCAGGGGCAGAACAACAGATTTGTACTTGCAACCTTCTGGTTACTAGTCCAATGCTCTAACCACTAGGCTTCTCTGCCGCCCAAACTGTCAAATCCCAAAATATAAGCTTGTTTTTACTCCAGTGTTTTGTGAACAAAGTAAACAAACAGCCTCATGGTTACAACTATACTTTTGATATCATGGATGGTTCTGTCATCCATAGCATTGTCAATGAATTACTTTGCTCCAGTTCCATCCCTCAGCTTTTACAGAAACAGTGGTGGGGGATTGGCTTTTGTTATTGTTTAAATTGCGGACTGCCCTTTTAAATAAGGAAGCTACGCTTGGTATGAGACATGTTTCTGCAGTAGCTTTAGCGATTATAGGAAATTATATGCAAAGCCGGAGTTCTGATCCGAAGTTAATTTATATTTGTGTAGAACTTATTAATTAGCAACGTTGTCGTTAGAGAAGCATGCAGTACAAAGGGATTGAGTTCCTGCCCGACAACATGGGAATGAAACAAGGAAACTCTTCTACAGGCCCTTATCTCCCCACCCCCTCCTTTTCTTGGAGACCATTTGACTATTCGCTATGAACCCCTCAGGAAGAACACATGACTTACCAGAGTCCAGGCTATGTGAGTTATCAGAGTCCAGGCTATGTGAGTTATCAGAGACCAGGCTATGTGAGTTATCAGAGTCCAGGCTATGGGAGTTATCAGAGTCCAGGCTATGTGAGTTATCAGAGTCCAGGCTATGTGAGTTATCAGAGTCCAGGCTATGTGAGTTGTCAGAGTCCAGGCTATGTGAGTTATCAGAGTCCAGGCGGGGTGACTTATCAGAGTCCAGGCTATATGAGTTATCAGAGACCAGGCTAGGTGACTTATAAGAGTCCAGGCTAGGTGATTTACCAGAGTCCAGGCTATATGAGTTATCAGAGTCCAGGCTATGTGAGTTGTCAGAGTCCAGGCTATGTGAGTTATCAGAGACCAGGCTAGGTGACTTATCAGAGACCAGGCTAGGTGACTTATCAGAGACCAGGCTATGTGAGTTACCAGAGTCCAGGCTATGTGAGTTATCAGAGTTCAGGCGGGGTGACTTATCAGAGTCCAGGCTATGTGAGTTATCAGAGACCAGGCTATGTGAGTTATCAGAGACCAGGTTAGGTGAGTTATCAGAATCAAGGCTATATGACTTATCAGAGTCCAGGCTATGTCAAATCAAATCAAATCAAATGTATTTATATAGCCCTTCGTACATCAGCTGATATCTCAAAGTGCTGTACAGAAACCCAGCCTAAAACCCCAAACAGCAAGCAATGCAGGTGTAGAAGCACGGTGGCTAGGAAAAACTCCCTAGAAAGGCCAATACCTAGGAAGAAACCTAGAGAGGAACCAGGCTATGTGGGGTGGCCAGTCCTCTTCTGGCTGTGCCGGGTGGAGATTATAACAGAACATGGCCAAGATGTTCAAATGTTCATAAATGACCAGCATGGTCGAATAATAATAAGGCAGAACAGTTGAAACTGGAGCAGCAGCACAGTCAGGTGGAAGTTGAAACTGGAGCAGCAGCATGGCCAGGTGGACTGGGGACAGCAAGGAGTCATCATGTCAGGTAGTCCTGGGGCATGGTCCTAGGGCTCAGGTCAGTTGAAACTGGAACAGCAGCATGGCCAGGTGGACTGGGGACAGCAAGGAGTCATCATGTCAGGTGTGAGTTATCAGAGTCCAGGCTATGTGAGTTATCAGTGTCCATGCTAGGTGACTTATCAGAGTCCATGCTAGGTGACTTAACATACACCAGGCTGGGTTATTTAACATACTCCAGGCTGGGTGACTTATCAGAGTCCAGGCTTGGTGATTTAACATACTCCAGGCTGGGTGACTTAACATACTCCAGGCTGGGTGACTTAACATACTCCAGGCTGGGTGACTTAACATAATCCAGGCTGGGTGACTTAACATACTCCAGGCTGGGTGACTTATCAGAGTCCAGGCTTGGTGATTTAACATACTCCAGGCTGGGTGACTTAACATACTCCAGGCTGGGTGACTTAACATACTCCAGGCTGGGTGACTTATCAGAGTCCAGGTTTGGTGATTTAACATACTCCAGGCTGGGTGACTTAACATACTCCAGGCTGGGTGACTTAACATACTCCAGGCTGGGTGACTTAACATAATCCAGGCTGGGTGACTTAACATACTCCAGGCTGGGTGATTTAATGCAGGGATGTTATTTGGCACATGAATCTGCTGCCCTGGTGTGCGTGCATTTATAAAATGTTGTGTTTTACCAGTAGTGTTTACCCAGTAGTGTTTACCAGTAGTGTTTACCCAGTAGTGTTTACCCAGTAGTGTTTACCCAGTAGTGTTTACCGGTAGTGTTTACCCAGTAGTGTTTACCCAGTAGTGTTTACCCAGTAGTGTTTACCCAGTAGTGTTTACCAGTATTGTTTACCCAGTAGTGTTTACCAGTAGTGTTTATCCAGTAGTGTTTACCCAGTAGTGTTTACCAGTAGTGTTTACCCAGTAGTGTTTACCCAGTAGTGTTTACCCAGTAGTGTTTTACCAGTAGTGTTTACCCAGTAGTGTTTACCCAGTAGTGTTTACCAGTAGTGTTTACCAGTAGTGTTTACCCAGTAGTGTTTACCCAGTAGTGTTTACCCAGTACTGTTTACCGGTAGTGTTTACCCAGTAGTGTTTACCAGTAGTGTTTATCCAGTAGTGTTTACCCAGTAGTGTTTACCAGTAGTGTTTACCAGTAGTGTTTACCCAGTAGTGTTTTACCAGTAGTGTTTACCCAGTAGTGTTTACCTGTAGTGTTTACCCAGTAGTGTTTACCCAGTAGTGTTTACCTGTAGTGTTTACCAGTAGTGTTTACCCAGTAGTATTTTACCAGTAGTGTTTACCTGTAGTGTTTACCAGTAGTGTTTACCCAGTAGTGTTTACCAGTAGTGTTTACCCAGTGGTGTTTTACCAGTAGTGTTTACCCAGTAGTGTTTACCTGTAGTGTTTACCCAGTAGTGTTTACCTGTAGTGTTTACCCGGTAGTGTTTACCAGTAGTGTTTACCCAGTGGTGTTTTACCAGTAGTGTTTACCCAGTAGTGTTTACCTGTAGTGTTTACCCAGTAGTGTTTACCTGTAGTGTTTACCCAGTAGTGTTTACCCAGTAGTGTTTACCGGTAGTGTTTACCCAGTAGTGTTTACCAGTAGTGTTTACCCAGTAGTGTTTAACAGTAGTGTTTACCCAGTAGTGTTTACCAGTAGTGTTTATCCAGTTGTGTTTACCCAGTAGTGTTTACCAGTAGTGTTTACCAGTAGTGTTTACCCAGTAGTGTTTTACCAGTAGTGTTTACTCAGTAGTGTTTACCCAGTAGTGTTTACCAAGTAGTGTTTACCAGTAGTGTTACCAGTAGTGTTTACCCAGTAGTGTTTTACCTGTAGTGTTTACCCAGTAGTGTTTGCCAGGAGTGTTTACCCAGTAGTGTTTACCAGTAGTGTTTACCCAGTAGTGTTTACCCATTAGTGTTTACCAGTAGTGTTTACCAGTAGTGTTTACCCAGTAGTGTTTACCCAGTAGTGTTTACCTGTAGTGTTACCCAGTAGTGTTTACCAGTAGTGTTTATCCAGTAGTGTTTACCCCAGTAGTGTTTACCCAGTAGTGTTTACCAGTAGTGTTTACCCAGTAGTGTTTACCCAGTAGTGTTTACCAGTAGGGTTTACCAGTAGTGTTTTACCAGTATTGTTTTACCAGTAGTATTTACCCAGTAGTGTTTACCAGTAGTATTTACCCAGTAGTGTTTTACCAGTAGTGTTTACAAGTAGTGTTTACCAGTAGTGTTTACCCAGTAGTGTTTACCCAGTAGTGTTTACCAGTAGTGTTTTACCAGTAGCATTTACCCAGTAGTGTTTACCAGTAGTGTTTACCAGTAGTGTTTACCCAGTAGTGTTTACCTGTAGTGTTTACCAGTAGTGTTTACCCAGTAGTGTTTACCCAGTAGTGTTTACCAGTAGTGTTTACCCAATAGTGCATACCCTAATAGTGTTTACCCAGTAGTGTTTACCCAGTAGTGTTTACCAGTAGTGTTTTACCAGCAGTGTTTACCCAGTAGTGTTTACCAGTTGTTTTACCCAGTAGTGTTTACCCAGTAGTGTTTACCAGTAGTATTTACCCAGTAGTGTTTACCCAGTAGTGTTTACCAGTAGTGTTTACCCAGTAGTGTTTACCCAGTAGTGTTTACCCAGTAGTGTTTACCAGTAGTATTTACCCAGTAGTGTTTACCCAGTAGTGTTTTACCAGTCGTGTTTACCCAGTAGTGTTTACCAGTAGTGGTTACCAGTAGTGTTTACCAGTAGTGTTTACCCAGTAGTGTTTACCAGTAGTGTTTACCAGTAGTGTTTACCCAGTAGTGTTTACCGGTAGTGTTTACCCAGTAGTGTTTAACAGTAGTGTTTACCCAGTAGTGTTTACCGGTAGTGTTTACCAGTAGTGTTTACCCAGTAGTGTTTACCAGTAGTGTTTACCGGTAGTGTTTACCCAGTAGTGTTTACCCAGTAGTGTTTACCAATTAGTGTTTACCAGTAGTGTTTTACCAGTAGCATTTACCCAGTAGTGTTTACCAGTAGTGTTTACCCAGTAGTGTTTACCCAGTAGTGTTTACCAGTAGTGTTTACCAGTAGTGTTTATCCAGTAGTGTTTACCAGTAGTGTTTTACCAGTAGCATTTACCCAGTAGTGTTTACCAGTAGTGTTTACCAGTAGTGTTTACCCAGTAGTGTTTACCAGTAGTGTTTACCAGTAGTGTTTACCCAGTAGTGTTTACCAGTAGTGTTTACCAGTAGTGTTTACCAGTAGTGTTTTACCAGTAGTGTTTACCAGCAGTGTTTACCAGTAGTGTTTACCCAGTAGTGTTTACCCAGTAGTGTTTACCAGTAGTGTTTACCGGTAGTGTTTACCGGTAGTGTTTTACCAGTAGTGTTTACCAGCAGTGTTTACCAGTAGTGTTTACCCAGTATTGTTTACCCAGTAGTGTTTACCAGTAGTGTTTACCAGTAGTGTTTACCCAGTAGTGTTTACCCAATAGTGTTTACCCAGTAGTGTTTACCCCAGTCGTGTTTACCCAGTAGTGTTTTACCAGTAGTGTTTACCAGTAGTGTTTTACCAGTAGTGTTTACCAGTAGTGTTTACCCAGTAGTGTTTACCAGTAGTGTTTACCCAGTAGTGTTTACCCAGTAGTGTTTACCAGTAGTATTTACCAGTAGTGTTTACCAGTAGCATTTACCCAGTAGTGTTTACCAGTAGTGTTTACCCAGTAGTGTTTACCAGTAGTGTTTACCCAGTAGTGTTTACCAGTAGTGTTTTACCACTAGCATTTACCCAGTAGTGTTTACCAGTAGTGTTTACCAGTAGTGTTTACCCAGTAGTGTTTACCCAGTAGTGTTTACCAGTAGTGTTTACCAGTAGTGTTTACCCAGTAGTGTTTACCCAATAGTGTTTACCCAGTAGTGTTTACCCAGTAGTGTTTACCCAGTAGTGTTTTACCAGTAGTGTTTACCAGTAGTGTTTACCCAGTAGTGTTTACCCAGTAGTGTTTACCAGTAGTGTTTACCCAGTAGTGTTTACCAGTAGTGTTTACCCAGTAGTGTTTACCAGTAGTGTTTACCAGTAGTGTTTACCAGTATTGTTTACCCAGTAGTGTTTACCAGTAGTGTTTTACCAGTAGTGTTTACCAGCAGTGTTTACCCAGTAGTGTTTGCCCAGTTGTGTTTACCCAGTAGTGTTTACCAGTAGTGTTTGCCAGTATTGTTTACCAGTAGTGTTTTACCAGTAGTGTTTACCAGCAGTGTTTACCCAGTAGTGTTTACCTAGTAGTGTTTACCGGTAGTGTTTACCAGTAGTGTTTACCAGTAGTGTTTACCGGTAGTGTTTACCAGTAGTGTTTACCAGAAGTGTTTACCAGCAGTGTTTACCAGTAGTGTTTACCCAGTATTGTTTACCCAGTAGTGTTTTCCCAGTAGTGTTTACCGGTAGTGTTTACCCAGTAGTGTTTACCCCAGTAGTGTTTTCCAGTAGTGTTTTACCAGTAGTGTTTACCAGTAGTGTTTACCAGTAGTGTTTACCCAGTAGTGTTTACCAGTCGTGTTTACCCAGTAGTGTTTACCCAGTAGTGTTTACCCAGTAGTGTTTTACCAGTAGTGTTTACCAGTAGTGTTTACCAGTAGTGTTTACCCCAGTAGTGTTTACCCAGTAGTGTTTACCAGTAGTGTTTTACGAGTAGTGTTTACCAGCAGTGTTTACCCAGTAGTGTTTACCCAGTAGTGTTTACCGGTAGTGTTTACCAGTAGTGTTTACCAGTAGTGTTTTACCAGTAGTGTTTACCAGCAGTGTTTACCCATTAGTGTTTACCTAGTAGTGTTTACCGGTAGTGTTTACCAGTAGTGTTTACCAGTAGTGTTTACCAGTAGTGTTTACCCAGTATTGTTTACCCAGTAGTGTTTTCCCAGTAGTGTTTACCAGTAGTGTTTACCCAGTAGTGTTTACCCAGTAGTGTTTACCCCAGTAGTGTTTTCCAGTAGTGTTTACCGGTAGTGTTTACCGGTAGTGTTTTACCAGTAGTGTTTACCAGCAGTGTTTACCCAGTATTGTTTACCCAGTAGTGTTTTTCCAGTAGTGTTTACCAGTAGTGTTTACCAGTAGTGTTTACCCAGTAGTGTTTACCCAATAGTGTTTACCCAGTAGTGTTTACCCCAGTAGTGTTTACCCAGTAGTGTTTTACCAGTAGTGTTTACCAGTAGTGTTTTACCAGTAGTGTTTACCAGTAGTGTTTACCCAGTAGTGTTTACCAGTAGTGTTTACCCAGTAGCGTTTACCCAGTAGTGTTTACCAGTAGTGTTTACCGGTAGTGTTTACCAGTAGCATTTACCCAGTAGTGTTTACCAGTAGTGTTTACCCAGTAGTGTTTACCAGTAGTGTTTACCCAGTAGTGTTTACCCAATAGTGTTTACCCAGTAGTGTTTACCCCAGTAGTGTTTACCCAGTAGTGTTTTACCAGTAGTGTTTACCAGTAGTGTTTTACCAGTAGTGTTTACCAGTAGTGTTTACCCAGTAGTGTTTACCAGTAGTGTTTACCCAGTAGTGTTTACCAGTAGTGTTTTACCACTAGCATTTACCCAGTAGTGTTTACCAGTAGTGTTTACCAGTAGTGTTTACCCAGTAGTGTTTACCAGTAGTGTTTACCAGTATTGTTTACCCAGTAGTGTTTACCAGTAGTGTTTTACCAGTAGTGTTTACCAGCAGTGTTTACCCAGTAGTGTTTGCCCAGTTGTGTTTACCCAGTAGTGTTTACCAGTAGTGTTTGCCAGTATTGTTTACCAGTAGTGTTTTACCAGTAGTGTTTACCAGCAGTGTTTACCCAGTAGTGTTTACCTAGTAGTGTTTACCGGTAGTGTTTACCAGTAGTGTTTTACCAGTAGTGTTTACCAGCAGTGTTTACCCAGTAGTGTTTACCTAGTAGTGTTTACCGGTAGTGTTTACCAGTAGTGTTTACCAGTAGTGTTTACCAGCAGTGTTTACCAGTAGTGTTTACCCAGTATTGTTTACCCAGTAGTGTTTTCCCAGTAGTGTTTACCAGTAGTGTTTACCCAGTAGTGTTTACCCAGTAGTGTTTACCCCAGTAGTGTTTTCCAGTAGTGTTTTACCAGTAGTGTTTACCAGTAGTGTTTTACCAGTAGTGTTTACCAGTAGTGTTTACCCAGTAGTGTTTACCAGTCGTGTTTACCCAGTAGTGTTTACCCAGTAGTGTTTACCCAGTAGTGTTTTACCAGTAGTGTTTACCAGTAGTGTTTACCAGTAGTGTTTACCCCAGTAGTGTTTACCCAGTAGTGTTTACCAGTAGTGTTTTACCAGTTGTGTTTACCAGCAGTGTTTACCCAGTAGTGTTTACCCAGTATTGTTTACCCAGTAGTGTTTACCCAGTAGTGTTTACCAGTAGTGTTTACCAGTAGTGTTTACCCAGTAGTGTTTACCCAATAGTGTTTACCCAGTAGTGTTTACCCCAGTACTGTTTACCCAGTAGTGTTTTACCAGTAGTGTTTACCAGTAGTGTTTTACCAAATCAAATCAAATCAAATCAAATTTATTTGTCACATACACATGGTTAGCAGATGTTAATGCGAGGGTAGCGAAATGCTTGTGCTTCTAGTTCCGACAATGCAGTAATAACGAACAAGTAATCTAACTAACAATTCCAAAAAAAACTACTGTCTTATACACAATGTAAGGGGATAAAGAATATGTACATAAGGATATATGAATGAATGATGGTACAGAGCAGCATAGGCAAGATACAGTAGATGATATCGAGTACAGTATATACATATGAGATGAGTATGTAAACCAAGTGGCATAGTTAAAGTGGCTAGTGATACATGTATTACATAAGGATGCAGTCGATGATATAGAGTACAGTATCTACGTATGCATATGAGATGAATAATGTAGGGTAAGTAACATTATATAAGGTAGCATTGTTTAAAGTGGCTAGGGATATATTTACATCATTTCCCATCAATTCCCATGATGAACACCAGTAGTGTTTACCAGTAGTGTTTACCCAGTAGTGTTTACCAGTAGTGTTTACCCAGTAGTGTTTATCCAGTAGTGTTTACCCAGTAGTGTTTTACCAGTAGTGTTTACCAGTAGTGTTTACCAGTAGTTTTTACCCCAGTAGTGTTTACCCAGTAGTGTGTACCAGTAGTTTTTACCAGTAGTGTTTACCAGTAGTGTTTACCCAGTAGTGTTTACCCAGTAGTGTTTACCAGTAGTGTTCACCAGTAGTGTTTACCAGTAGTGTTTACCAGTAGTGTTTACCCAGTAGTGTTTAACAGTAGTGTTTACCAGTAGTGTTTACCCAGTAGTGTTTACCAGTAGTGTTTACCAGTAGTGTTTACCCAGTAGTGTTTACCCAGTAGTGTTTACCAGTAGTGTTCACCAGTAGTGTTTACCAGTAGTGTTTACACAGTAGTGTTTACCCAGTAGTGTTTACCAGCAAGTTTTACCAGTAGTGTTTACCCAGTAGTGTTTACCAGTAGTGTTTACCAGTAGTGTTTACCCAGTAGTGTTTACCAGTAGTGTTTACCTGTAGTGTTTACCCAGTATTGTTTACCCAGTGGTGTTTACCAGTAGTGTTTACCAGTAGTGTTTTACCAGTAGTGTTTACCAGCAGTGTTTACCAGTAGTGTTTACCCAGTATTGTTTACCCAGTAGTGTTTACCCAGTAGTGTTTACCCAGTAGTGTTTACCCAGTAGTGCTTCACCAGTATCATCTCACCATGTTATCTTGTTTTTTGGACCGTTTAAAACTCCTGCTGGTACTCAAACGTCTGCCAAATAGCTACGTTATTAATGTAGTCCTCTCCTCACTATGTGTTATAACACGGATCAGCGGTTTAAACCCACCAACACACCCAGCAGGCTGCTCCTCTCATGGACAATGCCCGGGGACATAGATGTGACATCACACCTGTGCTTCTGATAATACAGCATGAACTGTACACCGAGTGAACAAAACATTAGGAATGCCTACTCTTTCCTTAACATAGACTGACCTGGTGAAAGAAGGTGAAAGCTGTGATCCATTATTGATGTCACTTGCTAAATCCACTTCACTCAGTGTTGATGAAAGGGAAGGGACAGGTTAGAGGATGATTCTAAAGCCTTGAGAAAATTGAGACATGGATTGTGTAGGTGTGCCTTTCAAAAGTTGAATGGGCAAGACAAAATATTTAAGTGCCTATGAGTTGGGTATGGTAGTAGGATGGGAGGCGCACCGGTTTGAATAAAGAACCTGCAACGCTGCTGGGTTTTTCACGCTCACCGTTTTGCGTGTGTGTCAAGAATGGTCAACAACCCAAAGGACATGGAGCCAACTTGACACAACTGTGGGAAGCATTGGAGTAAACGTGGGCCTACATTCCTGTGGAACGCTTATGACACCTTGTAAAGTCCATGCCAACGAACTGAGAGGAGGGTTCAGTATTAGGAAGGTGTTTTTAATGTTTTGTACACAGTGTAAATTCTGAGAGAACTCTAATGGCCAGATTTCCTTTATCTGCGACAGATTGAATTGGGGCCTAAGAATCAAACATCAAACATCAAAACTATGAAATAACACATATGGAATCATGTACTAACCAAAAAAGTGTTAATCAAATCAAAATATATTTTACATTTGAGATTTTTCAAAGTAGCCACCCTTTGCCTTGATGACAGTTTTGCACTCTCTTGGCATTCTCTCAAACATCTTCATGAGGTAGTGAACTGGAATGCTTTTCAATTAACAGGTAGGTGTACCTTGTTAAAAGTTAATTTGTGGAATTTCTTTCCTTCATAATGCATTAGAGTCAATCTGTTGTGTTGTTACAAGGTAGGGGTGGTATACAGAACATAACCCTAGTTGTTTAATTACCAAATCCATATTAGGGCAAGAACAGCAAAAATGAGCAAAGAGAAACGACAGTCCATCATTACTTTAAGACATGAAGGTCATTCAATGCGGAAAATGTCAGGATCTTTGAACGTTTCTTCAAGTGCAGTTGCAAAAACCATCAAGCGCTGTGATGAAACTGGCTCTCATGAGGACCGCCACAGGAAAGGAAGACCCAGAGTTACCTCTGCTGCAGAGGATACGTTCATTAGAGTTACCAGCCTCAGAAATTGCAGCCCAAATAAATTCTTCACAGAGTTCAAGTAACGAACAAATCTCAGCAACTGTAGCAGAAGTGGAATGTGTGTATGTGGGAGGGAGGGGGACCATTTGGTTATACTAGTATGTTGTTGTACTAGTATGTTGTTGTGGACAATTTATGAAGTTGTTTCTAGCGTGAATCAGCGCTTCATGGTCAAATTGCTGCAAATAAACCACTACTACTTGCTTGTGCTAAGAAACACGAGCAATGGACATTAGACCAGTGGAAATCTGTCCTTTGATCTGATGAGTCCAAATTAGAGATTTTTTATTCCAACGGCCCTGTCTTTGTGAGACGCAGAGTAGGTGAATGGATTATCTCTACATGTGTGGTTCCCACCGTGAAGCATGGAGGAAGAGGTGTTATGATTTGGGAGTGCTTTGCTGGTGACACTGTCTGTGATTTATTTAGAATTCAAGGCACACATAACCAGCATGGCTTCCACAGCATTCTGCAGCAATACGCCATCCCCGCTAGTTTGAGTTTAGTGGGACTATCATTTGTTTTTCAACAGTACAGTGACCCAACACACCTCCAGGCTTTGTAAGGGCTACTGTATTTCACTAAGAAGGAGAGTGATGGAGTGCTGCATCAGATGACCTGGCCTCCACAATCACCTGACCTCAACCCAATTGAGATGGTTTGTGATGAGTTAGACCACAGAGTGATGGAAAAGCAGCCAACAAGTGCTCAGCATATGTGGGAACAATTTCAAGACTGTTGGAAAAGCATTCCAGGTGAAGCTAGTTAAGAGAATGCCAAGAGTGTGCAAAGCTGTCATCAGGGAAAAAACACTTTTTGGGTTACTACATGACTCCATATGTGTTATTTCATAGTTTTGATGTCTTCACTATTATTCTACAATGTAGAAAATAGTAAAAAAATTAAAAAAAATGGAATGAGTATGTGTGTTCGAAAACCTTTGACCACTACTGTCTATGGCAAGGATTCCCTCCTAGTCCACCATGTCCTCCTGGTCCACCATGTCCTCGTAGTCCACCATGTCCTCCTAGTCCACCATGTCCTCCTAGTCCCCCATGCCCTCCTAGTCCACCATGTCCTCCTAGTCCACCATGTCTTCCTAGTCCACCATATCCTCCTAGTCCACCATGTTCTCCTAGTCCACCATATCCTCCTAGTCCACCGCCATGTCCTCCTAGTCCACCATGTCCTCCTAGTCCACCACCATGTCCTCCTAGTCCACCATGTCCTCCTAGTCCACCATGTCCTCCTAGTCCACCATGTCCTCCTAGTCCACCATATCCTCCTAGTCCACCACCATGTCCTCCTAGTCCACCATGTCCTCCTAGTCCACCACCATGTCCTCCTAGTCCACCATGTCCTCCTAGTCCACCATGTCCTCCTAGTCCACCATGTCTTCCTAGTCCACCATATCCACCACCATGTCCTCCTAGTCCACCATGTCCTCCTAGTCCACCATGTTCTCCTAGTCCACCATGTTCGCCTAGTCCACCATGTCCGCCTAGTCCACCATATCCTCCTACTCCACCACCATGTCCTCCTAGTCCATCATGACTTCCTAGTCCATCATATCCACCACCATGTCCTCCTAGTCCACCATGTCCTTCTGTTCCACCACCATGTCCTCCTAGTCCACCACAATGTCCTCATAGTCCACCATGTCCTCCTAGTCCACCACAATGTCCTGCTAGTCCACCATGTCCTCCTAGTCCACCATGTCCTCCTAGTCCACCAGTATGTCCTCCTAGTCCACCAGCATGTCCTGCTAGTCCACCATGTCCTCCTAGTCCACCAGTATGTCCTCCTTGTCCACCAGTATGTCCTCCTACTCCACCATGTCCTCCTAGTCCACCATGTCCTCCTAGTCCACCATGTCCTCCTAGTCCACCATGTTCTCCTAGTCCACCATGTTCGCCTAGTCCACCATGTCCGCCTAGTCCACCATGTCCTCCTAGTCCACCATTTCCTCCTAGTCCACCACTATGTCCTCCTAGTCCACCATGTCCTCCTAGTCCACCATGTCCTCCTAGTCCACCATGTCCTCCTAGTCCACTATGTCCTCCTAGTCCACCATGTCCACCACCATGTCCTCCTAGTCCACCATGTACACACAGAAGCAGATAGAATCATGGTTTGTAGATAACTACAGTTCTATAATACTGTATGTGCACCACACACCCTTGCCACTGCCAAACTACGTTAGAGGCTTCATTTAAACCCTCCAGAAATAACATATTGGGCCTAATTTCCATCACAGGCTCGGTGCCAAACTAATTAGTTTGTTGTGGAATGGGCAGTTTGCTCGCAGTATGCCGACAGCACAACTCATAAATAAGAGTCGTCCTGATCCCCCACATCGTGAGGAGCAGATTGGACACACAAGCGTAGTTAGTGTCACTCAAAGTTTCTTTGAACATGTGTTGTGCCACAGAAACATAATCATTTCAAGGCTGAAAGAGGCAATTATGGTTATATAGGGACACATCCATGTATCTGTATGTTGCTTACCAGAGACACCTGGACCAGAGCAGCCTTATCCTCCACTTATCATCGGTGATGACAGCTAAACCACTTGCTCTGAGAAACACAGCTGAAACCACTTCCTCCACTTCCTCTGAGAAAGACAGCTGAAACCACTTCCTCTGAGAAAGACAGCTGAAACCACTTCCTCTGAGAAAGACAGCTGAAACCACTTCCTCTGAGAAAGACAGCTGAACCACTTCCTCCACTTCCTCTGAGAAAGACAGCTGAAACCACTTGGTCTGAGAAAGACAGCTGAAACCACTTGGTCTGAGAAAGACAGCTGAAACCACTTGGTCTGAGAAAGACAGCTGAAACCGCTTGGTCTGAGAAAGACAGCTGAAACCACTTCCTCTGAGAAAGACAGCTGAAACCGCTTCCTCTTAGAAAGACAGCTGAAACCACTTGCTCTGAGAAAGACAGCTGAAACCACTTCCTCTGAGAAAAACAGCTGAACCACTTCCTCTGAGAAAGACAGCTGAAATCACTTCCTCCACTTCTTCTGAGAAAGACAGCTGAAACCACATCCTCTGAGAAAGACAGCTGAAACCACTTCCTCTGAGAAAGACAGCCGAAACCACTTGCTCTGAGAAAGACAGCTGAAATCACTTCCTCCACTTCCTCTGAGAAAGACAGCTGAAACCACTTCCTCTGAGAAAGACAGCTGAAACCACTTCCTCTGAGAAAGACAGCCGAAACCACTTGCTCTGAGAAAGACAGCTGAAACCACTTCCTCTGAGAAAGACAGCTGAAATCACTTCCTCCACTTCCTCTGAGAAAGACAGCTGAAACCACTTCCTCTGAGAAAGACAGCTGAAACCACTTCCTCTGAGAAAGACAGCTGAAACCACTTCCTCTGAGAAAGACAGCTAAGGGACATTGCTTACTCTTCTGTGTAGATAATATGTTGAGTCAGGTCCATCCAGTGAAGTGCTGGGTTTCCGTGGTATAGATCTACAGGAGCCATTCAGTATCAATGTAAAGCAGTGGCGGTCACTGCCGTTTTAAGATGAGGGAGGACAACTTATTACTCATGAGCGCGCCTTATTTCTATTACAGGATATCAGATGACTCTCATCCATCTTGGGGTGGCAGGGTAGCCTAGTGGTTAGAGCGTTGGACTAGTAACTGGAAAGTTGCAAGTTCAAACCCCCGAGCTGACAAGGTACAAAATCTTTTGTTCTGCCCCTGAACAGGCAGTTAATCCACTGTTCCTAGACTGTCACTGAAAATAAGAGTTTCTACTGAACATATTCAGGTATATTTATAACCGTTTTGTTCCGTTTGCTTCCATTTAAGAAACATTTTTCTACAGAATCGCCGGAATAAATACACCCCTGACCACACTTTCATAGCAGCCACGTTGTATTCCTTCTTGCCTCTATGCGCTCTCCTCCTCCCATCTCTTCCCTTTGCTTGTGGACTTCAAAGCTCAACACATCAGCTGGTATGTGACCAGGCGAAAAACACCTTTCCAAGCCAAACCGCTACACACAGCCTACACAGTAATGTCACGGTCGACATAGCAAATAGCTAGCTAACATAGCATCCCTCTGTAATAGCCAGCTAGCTAACAAGGCATCCCTCTGTCATAGCCAGCTAGCTAACATAGCATCCCTCTGTTATAACCAGCTAGCTAACATAGCATCCCTCTGTTATAGCCAGCTAGCTAACATAGCATCCCTCTGTAATAGCCAGCTAGCTAACATAGCATCCCTCTGTCATAGCCAGCTAGCTAACATAGCATCCCTCTGTTATAGCCAGCTAGCTAACATAGCTTGGGCCAAAATACCAGCAACAGTGTGTGAAAACCTTACTTACAGAAAATGTTTGACCTCTGTCATTGCCAACAAAGGGTATATAACAAAATATTCAGATAAACTTTTGTTATTGACCAAATACTTATTTTCCACCATAATTTGCAAATAAATTAATAAAAAATCCTTCAATGTGATTTTCTGGATTTTTTCCCCTCATTTTGTCTGTCATAGTTGAAGTGTACCTATGATGAAAATTACAGGCCTCTCTCATCTTTTTAAGTGGGAGAACTTGCACAATTGGTGGCTGACTAAATACTTTTTTGCCCCACTGTATATAGTCCGCACCTTTGGGGGGAGGGTACTGTCACGTTCTGACCATAGTTCTGTTATATTATTCTTTGTTTTAGTATGGGCAGGGCGTGAGTTGGGGTGGGCAGTCTGTTTGTTTTAGTATGGGCAGGGCGTGAGTTGGGGTGGGCAGTCTGTTTGTTTTAGTATGGGCAGGGCGTGAGTTGGGGTGGGCAGTCTGTTTGTTTTAGTATGGTCAGGGCGTGAGTTGGGGTGGGCAGTCTGTTTGTTTTAGTATGGTCAGGGCGTGAGTTGGGGTGGGCAGTCTGTTTGTTTTAGTATGGTCAGGGCGTGAGTTGGGGTGGGCAGTCTGTTTGTTTTAGTATGGTCAGGGCGTGAGTTGGGGTGGGCAGTCTGTTTGTTTTAGTATGGGCAGGGCGTGAGTTGGGGTGGGCAGTCTGTTTGTTTTAGTATGGTCAGGGCGTGAGTTGGGGTGGGCAGTCTGTTTGTCTTTCTATGTTGGTTTTTTGTGTTCGGCCTAGTATGGTTCTCAATCAGAGGCAGGTGTCGTTAGTTAGTCTCTGATTGAGAATCATACTTAGGTAGCCTGGGTTTCACTGTTGGTTTGTGGGTGTTTGTTTCCGTGTGAGTGTTTGGGCCACACGGTACTGTTTCGGTTTTGTAAATTAACGGCATCGTTTATTGTTTTGATTCAGTGTTCAGTGCTTTCTTTAATTAAAATCATCATGAACACTTACCACGCTGCTCTTCGGTCCGATCCTTCCTCCTCCTCAGACGAAGAGGAGGAAATCCGTTTCATTTTATTGCTTCTATAACCAGAACAACAGTTTTCAGCTGTGCCAACATAATTGCAAAAGGGTTTTCTAATTATAAATTAGCCTTTTTAAAATGATAAACCTGGATTAGGTTAGACAATGTGCCATTGGAACACAGGAGAAATGGTTGCTGATAATGGGCCTCTGAACGCCGATGTAGATATTTCATTATACATTTCTGTAGTCTTTTAGAACATTAACGATGTCTATACTGTATTTCTGATCAATTTGATGTTATTTTAATGGACGAATAGTTGCATTTTCTTTCAAAAACAAGGACGTTCCTAAGTGACCCCAAACTTTTGAACGGTGGTGTTTATATATTTCTCTCTGTCTCTCTAGAGAGAACACGTTCTGTTTAAAGATTGTTCTTGTTGTGCTTCAAGAGGTGATAAATGCAGTCTACAAACGACATAAAGCCTATTCATCATTAAATAATATGACGTGTTAGGAATCTAATTCCATTCCATCTGTCTCCCGTCTTCGGAGTGCTATAGTAAAGGATGTAATTTATGACACACTCAGACAATATCAGCTGCTCTTTACACATTCTGCCAAGTGAAGCTCGTTAACATGAGGTGTTTGGGGGCTGGGATAAAGGTATTCTGTGTTGTTTAGATGGAATAAAAATGTAATATGTTATTATAAGCGTTATTATATGCACAGGGTGCTGCATATCTTCTAATAAAAGGAGACAAGGTGAGATAGAATCATACCAGGAAATAATTAAGTGAGAATCTGCATCCCAAATGGCATTCTATTCCCAGTGTAGTGCATTACTTTTGACCAGGTCCCCTAGGGAATATATTTTTTCAGTCAGTTATGAACAAATTCATATTTACAATGACAACCTACGCTGGCCAAACCGGATGACCCTGGGCCAATGGGACTCCCAATCACGGCCTGGTTGTGATACAGCCTGGATAACCAGGGTGCCTGTAGTGACGCCTCTCAGCACTGAGATGCAGTGCCATATACCACTGAGATGCAGTGCCATAGACCACTGAGATGCAGTGCCATAGACCCCTGAGATGAGGTGCCATAGACCCCTGAGATGAGGTGCCATAGACCACTGAGATGAGGTGCCATAGACCACTGAGATGCAGTGCCATAGACCACTGAGATGCAGTGCCATAGACCACTGAGATGAGGTGCCATAGACCACTGAGATGAGGTGCCATATACCACTGAGATGCAGTGCCATAGACCACTGAGATGCAGTGCTATAGACCACTAAGATGAGGTGCCATAGACCACTGAGATGAGGTGCCATATACCACTGAGATGCAGTGCCATAGACCACTGAGATGCAGTGCTATAGACCACTGAGATGAGGTGCCATAGACCACTGAGATGAGGTGCCATATACCACTAAGATGAGGTGCCATAGACCACTGAGATGAGGTGCCATAGACCACTGAGATGAGGTGCCATAAACCACTAAGATGAGGTGCCATAGACCACTGAGATGAGGTGCCATAGACCACTAAGATGAGGTGCCATAGACCACTGAGATGAGGTGCCATAGACCACTAAGATGCGGTGCCATAGACCACTGAGATGAGGTGCCATAGACCACTGAGATGAGGTGCCATAGACCACTGAGATGAGGTGCCATAGACCACTAAGATGAGGTGCCATAGACCACTGAGATGAGGTGCCATAGACCACTAAGTTGAGGTGCCATAGACCACTAAGATGAGGTGCCATAGACCACTGAGATGAGTTGCCATAGACCACTGAGATGAGGTGCCATAGACCACTGAGATGCAGTGCCATAGACCACTGAGATGCAGTGCCATAGACCACTGAGATGAGGTGCCATAGACCACTGAGATGAGTTGCCATAGACCACTAAGATGAGGTGCCATAGACCACTGAGATGAGGTGCCATAGACCACTGAGATGAGGTGCCATAAACCACTAAGATGAGGTGCCATAGACCACTGAGATGAGGTGCCATAGACCACTAAGATGAGGTGCCATAGACCACTGAGATGAGGTGCCATAGACCACTAAGATGAGGTGCCATAGACCACTGAGATGAGGTGCCATAGACCACTGAGATGAGGTGCCATAGACCACTGAGATGAGGTGCCATAGACCACTAAGATGAGGTGCCATAGACCACTGAGATGAGGTGCCATAGACCACTGAGATGAGGTGCCATAGACCACTGAGATGCAGCCTGGAATGGAATCAGGGTGTCTGTCGTGATGCCTCTCAGCACTGAGATCCTATCCCTTAGATCGCTGCGCCACTCGGGAGTCAGTAGGGCTCTAGAAAAGTAGTGTACTATATATGGAATAGGGTGCCATTTGGGACAAAAGCTAATGATCGTCACATTCTACTTCCAAATAAACAATGACAGAACACTTCATTGCAATAAATGTGTACTAAACTTTCAACAGAACATGTTTTAGATGTAGGGTTTAACACCTCTAGGAAGCTAAATGCTGTTTTGAGGTGGTTGTTCTTTGAAAAGAAGCAAAAGTCAGTTCATCTTTCTTTGGTTGGTTACGCTAGCACTGTCAGCCCCAAGAGAATCCACATATTACAAGGATGATTCATCCATGCTGCGATAGCAGCAAGACATTGTCTGACATGAGATGTTGTCTCATTATCAGCTTCATACACAGTATGGATGCTGCCATCTGGATACGTGAACGGTGAGGATAAGAGTGCAAACTCACTTATTTAAACAACAACAGAGAAACTAAACTAACAAGGAGCTGCTACTTCTGCACAATGGGGCACAGAATCAGAACAATTGCAAACTAATTATTCAGACTCCTCCTACTTTCCCCCCCACATTTTTGTTAAATTACAGCCTTATTCTAATATTGATGAAATAAACATTTTTTCCTCTGCAATTTCCACACAATTCCAAATCATGGCAAAGTGAAAACAGGTTTTAAGACTTCGCTTTGTTGATGTACTGTATACATATATATATTTTAAATAACTTCTTTACATAAGTATTCAGACCCTTTGCTATGAGACTCGAAACTAAGCTCAGGTGCATCCTGTTTCCATTGATTATACTTGAGATGGTTCTACAAGTTGATTGGAGTCCACCTGTGGTAAATTCAATTGATTGGACATGATTTGGAAAGGCACACACCTGTCTATGTAAGGTCCCACAGTTGACAGTGCATGTCAGACCTCAAACCATGCAATGAGGTCGTAGGAATTGCCACGAGGTTGAAGGAATTGTCCGTAGAGCTCCGAGACAGGATTGTGTCGAGGCACAGTCCCGGGGAAGGGTACCAAAACATTTTTGCAGGTACCAAAACATTTTTGCAGCATTGAAGGTCCCCAAGAACACAGTGGCCCCAACCTAAAGATTCTCAGACCATGAGAAACAAGATTATCTGGTCTGATGACACCAAGCTTGAACTCTTTGCTCTGAATGCCAAGCGTCACGTCTAGAGGAAACCTGGCACCATCCCTACGATTAAGCACGGTGGTGGCAGCATCATGCTGTGCGGATGTTTTTCAGCAGCAGGGACTGGGAGACTAGTCAGAATCGAGATGAAAGATGATGAAAGATGAACGGAGAGATCCTTGATGAAAACCTGCTCCAGAGCACTCACGACCTCAGACTGTGGTGAAGGTTCATCTTCCAACAGTACATCAACCCTAAACACACAGCCAAGACAATGCAGGAGTGGCTTCGGGACAAGTCTCTGAATGTCTTTGAGTGGCCCAGCCGGAGCCCAGCCAGAGCCCAGCCAGAGCCCAGCCAGAGCCCAGCCAGAGCCCAGCCAGAGCCCAGCCAGAGCCCAGCCGGAGCCCAGACTTGAACCTGATTGAAAAAGGTATTTATTTTTGCTTTATTCAACTAGGCAAGTCAGTTAAGAACAAATTCTTATTTACAATGACGGCCTACTGGGGAACGGTGAGTTAACTGCCTTGTTCAAGGGCAGAATGACAGATTTGTACCTTGTCAACTCGGGGATTCGATCCAGCAACCTTTCAGTTACTGGCCCAATGCTCTAACCACCAGGATAACTGCCGCCCCCAAAATCTCTGGAGAGACCTGAAAATAGCTGTGCAGCAACACTCCCCATTCAACCTGACAGAGCTTGAGAGGATCGACAGAGAAGAATGGGAGAAGCTCCCCAAATACAGGTGTGCCAAGCTTGTAACATCATACCCAAGAAGACTCGAGGCTGTAATCGCTGCCAAAGGTACTTCAACAAAGTACTGAGTTTTCTACATTGTAGAATAATAGTGAAGACATCAAAACTATGAAATAACACATATGGAATAATGTAGTAACCAAAAAAAGTGTTAAACAAATCAAAATATAATTTATAAGGGGTCTCCCGAGTTGCAGTCTGAATACTTATTTAAATGTGATAATTACGTTTTTTTATTTTATATTTAAGACATTTGCTACAATAAAAAATAAAAAAACTGTTTTTACTTTGTCATTATGGGCTATTGTGATGTCATTATGGGCTATTGTGATGTCATTCTGGGGTATTGTGATGTCATTATGGGGTATTGTGATGTCATTCTGGGGTATTGTGTGTAGATTGATCAGGGGAAGAAGGCAATTGAACCAATATTAGAATAAGGCTGTAACGTAACAACATGTTGAAAAAGGTCAAGGGGTCTGAAACACTCGATCTTGACCAATACTAGTAACAATGTGCCACAACTACGAACTATGGAAAACCATCCTGAAAATGAACTTTCTCCAAGTATGAACTTTTGAAATGCATAAAGGTCACAATAGAAATCCATTTTAACTAGGTGCTGTAACGTGTCTTAGAGAGTAAAACATAATGAGGGGAATAAATGGGCATTGGAAGGCTTTTCTGATTTACGCTGGTATTTTACACATTCTGAGGGTATTAAGAGTGCCCTAAAAAGAACATTACCAAGCCACATAAAAAGGCAGGGATTAAAGTAGGTAGGCCTTAATGTGGCAGAGTATAAAGAATCATGAGACGAGATAAATTGTCCCAGAAATGATACTGTTTAACTTAGTCTTCCTGGTGGGTCTTCCTGGGTGGGAGGGAGGATACATTTTTTTCCAGGATGGGGTCCGTTTTTGTAACTCATTAAAAAGCTAAGTTGCCAACAGGCAAGACTCGTAAAATATGAAAAGAAATTAGTGGGTCGTAATTTGACAGAAGAAGAAAGGTAACAATAATGATGTGTAATAAACTGACACTGACAATCTGTCTGTCTGTCCTGTCTGTCTGTCTGTCTGTCTGTCTGTCTGTCTGTCTGTCTGTCTGTCTGTCTGTCTGTCTGTCTGTCTGTCTGTCTGTCTGTCTGTCTGTCTGTCTGTCTGTCTGTCTGTCTGTCTGTCTGTCTGTCTGTCTGTCTGTCTGTCTGTCTGTCTGTCTGCTGGAGCCAAATGTCATTCATATTTTATCCACAGAGCAGCACCACTAATTGGCTCTATAGCTTCCATTTCCTGAATTACATTTCCAGAATCCATCCCTCCATCCCTGTTCTCACTCACCTTTTAAAGCTAAATCATTTGAGTTCAAAAGAAAGCGCTAGTGACAGGCAATGAGAGAGGCGAGGCAGAGTGAATGAGAAAGAGAGAGGGAGGGAGAGAAAAAAAAACGTTCTTCTCAGGTCCTCTTTTTAATGAGATAAAAAATTCCCACTTCTCCCCATTTCCCTGCTATAATTGCTGATTATGTTGTTATACACCATACCAGGAGCTCTCCTCTCCTCCAGCCTCTCCTCCCCATCAGCCAGATTCAGCATGGCATCTACAGGGCTTCAAAGGGCCCAGGCTGGAGAGGTGGGCAGGCTCGTTTGGAGCGTCTCTCCTTCAGGCCGCAGTAACGCAGCAAGGTAAACACTGCATGGTTACTCCTAATTACCCCTCTGGACTCGGCCAGGCCAGCTCTGTTTCAGCTGACCCCTGTGATAATAAAGCTTAAGGGCATATTGTAGTTCTTTTGACAGTTTAATTAGGAATTCAGCTGTAGGGGCACAAAGCAAGTTACCGTGTGCCATGAATATTTGAAAAGAATGACATCCAAAAATAATCCCAATGAAAACGGTCTTCCTCCGTCCTGAACTGCTACGCTACGGGACAGACAAGGGGATGTTAGGTCAATGATTCTAATCAATAACCTCTTGATCTCCTACATGTTAATACACTGCTGCCTGCTGTTATCTAAGCTCCAGAAGAAGAAGACTGGAGGGGGACGGGACGGGGGACGGGAGGGGGACGGGACGGGGGACGGGAGGGGGACGGGAGGGGGACGGGAGGGAGACGGGACGGGGGACGGGAGGGGGACGGGAGGGGGACGGGACGGGGGACGGGAAGGGTGGACGGGAGGGGGACGGGAGGGAGACGGGACGGGGGACGGGAGGGGGACGGGACGGGGGACGGGACGGGGGACGGGAGGGGGACGGGAGGGGGACGGGAGGGGGGACGGGACGGGGGACGGGAGGTGGGACGGGGGACAGGGGACAGGGGACGGGACGGGAGGGGGGGGGACGGGAGGGTTGAATAGTGGGGGCAACACTTGTTTTTTTCTTTGTGACTTGCGGTAACTCTGCGTGGTTCTAAATCAATAGTTTGTTTAGTATTCTGCAAATGGCTGAAATATTAAGTTGCTTGACCATGCTGCAGGTCGTGTCACTGTTTGTTACATACAATATGTTTTGTGGACTTCACCGGACAGATGTTGCTCTCCAGAGTGTGCAAGGCTGTCATCAAGGCAAATTTGAAGAATCTCAAATATCAAAATATATATATTTTTTTGTTACCCCTTTTTCTCCCCAATTGGTAGTTACAGTCTTGTCCCATCGCTGCAACTCCCGTACGGACTCGGGAGAGGCGAAGGTCGAGAGCCGTGCGTCCTCCGAAACACAACACAACACAACCAAGATGCACTGCTTGACACAATGCCCACTTAACCCGGAAGCCAGCCGCACCAATGTGTCAGAGGAAACCTCGTACACCTGGTGACTGTGTCAGCGTGCACTGCGCCCGGCCCGCCACAGGAGTCGCTTGTGTGCGATGGGACAAGGACATCCCTGCCAGCCAAACCCTCCTCTAACCCGGACGACGCTGGGCCAATTGTGTGCCGCCCCATGGGTCTCCCGGTCACAGCCGGCTGCGACAAAGCCTGGACTCGAAGCCAGAATCTCTAGTGGCACAGCTATGCAGTGCCTTAGACCACTGGGCAACTCGGGAGACCCCTTATAAAATATATTTTGATTTGTTTAACCATTTTTTGGTTACTACATTATTCCATATGTGTTATTTCATAGTTTTGATGTCTTCACTATTATTCTACAATGTAGAAAAAAAATAAAAAAATAAAGAAAAACCCTTGAATGAGCAGGTGTTCTAAAACCTTTGGCCAGTAGTGTAGGCTGTAGGAATGCTATAGTGTAAATGCATACTGCTGTAGAATGATATAGGCTGTAGGAATGCTATAGTGTAAATGCATACTGCTGTAGAATGATATAGGCTGTAGGAATGCTATAGTGTAAATGCATACTGCTGTAGAATGATATAGGCTGTAGGAATGCTATAGTGTAAATGCATACTGCTGTAGAATGATATAGGCTGTAGGAATGCTATAGTGTAAATGCATACTGCTGTAGAATGATATAGCTAGAATGCTATAGTGTAATGCATACTGCTGTAGAATGATATAGGCTGTAGGAATGCTATAGTGTAAATGCATACTGCTGTAGAATGATATAGGCTGTAGGAATGCTATAGTGTAAATGCATACTGCTGTAGAATGATATAGGCTGTAGGAATGCTATAGTGTAAATGCATACTGCTGTAGAATGATATAGGCTGTAGGAATGCTATAGTGTAAATGCATACTGCTGTAGAATGATATAGGCTGTAGGAATGCTATAGTGTAAATGCATACTGCTGTAGAATGATATAGGCTGTAGGAATGCTATAGTGTAAATGCATACTGCTGTAGAATGATATAGGCTGCAGGAATGCTATAGTGTAAATGCATACTGCTGTAGAATGATATAGGCTGTAGGAATGCTATAGTGTAAATGCATACTGCTGTAGAATGATATAGGCTGTAGGAATGCTATAGTGTAAATGCATACTGCTGTAGAATGATATAGGCTGTAGGAATGCTATAGTGTAAATGCATACTGCTGTAGAATGATATAGGCTGTAGGAATGCTATAGTGTAAATGCATACTGCTGTAGAATGATATAGGCTGTAGGAATGCTATAGTGTAAATGCATACTGCTGTAGAATGATATAGGCTGTAGGAATGCTATAGTGTAAATGCATACTGCTGTAGAATGATATAGGCTGCAGGAATGCTATAGTGTAAATGCATACTGCTGTAGAATGATATAGGCTGTAGGAATGCTATAGTGTAAATGCATACTGCTGTAGAATGATATAGGCTGTAGGAATGCTATAGTGTAAATGCATACTGCTGTAGAATGATATAGGCTGTAGGAATGCTATAGTGTAAATGCATACTGCTGTAGAATGATATAGGCTGCAGGAATGCTATAGTGTAAATGCATACTGCTGTAGAATGATATAGGCTGTAGGAATGCTATAGTGTAAATGCATACTGCTGTAGAATGATATAGGCTGTAGGAATGCTATAGTGTAAATGCATACTGCTGTAGAATGATATAGGCTGCAGGAATGCTATAGTGTAAATGCATACTGCTGTAGAATTATATAGGCTGTAGGAATGCTATAGTGTAAATGCATACTGCTGTAGAATGATATAGGCTGCAGGAATGCTATAGTGTAAATGCATACTGCTGTAGAATGATATAGGCTGTAGGAATGCTATAGTGTAAATGCATACTGCTGTAGAATGATATAGGCTGTAGGAATGCTATAGTGTAAATGCATACTGCTGTAGAATGATATAGGCTGTAGGAATGCTATAGTGTAAATGCATACTGCTGTAGAATGATATAGGCTGCAGGAATGCTATAGTGTAAATGCATACTGCTGTAGAATGATATAGGCTGCAGGAATGCTATAGTGTAAATGCATACTGCTGTAGAATGATATAGGCTGCAGGAATGCTATAGTGTAAATGCATACTGCTGTAGAATGATATAGGCTGCAGGAATGCTATAGTGTAAATGCATACTGCTGTAGAATGATATAGGCTGTAGGAATGCTATAGTGTAAATGCATACTGCTGTAGAATGATATAGGCTGTAGGAATGCTATAGTGTAAATGCATACTGCTGTAGAATGATATAGGCTGCAGGAATGCTATAGTGTAAATGCATACTGCTGTAGAATGATATAGGCTGTAGGAATGCTATAGTGTAAATGCATACTGCTGTAGAATGATATAGGCTGCAGGAATGCTATAGTGTAAATGCATACTGCTGTAGAATGATATAGGCTGCAGGAATGCTATAGTGTAAATATACTGCTGTAGAATGATATAGGCTGCAGGAATGCTATAGTGTAAATGCATACTGCTGTAGAATGATATAGGCTGCAGGAATGCTATAGTGTAAATGCATACTGCTGTAGAATGATATAGGCTGTAGGAATGCTATAGTGTAAATGCATACTGCTGTAGAATGATATAGGCTGCAGGAATGCTATAGTGTAAATGCATACTGCTGTAGAATGATATAGGCTGTAGGAATGCTATAGTGTAAATGCATACTGCTGTAGAATGATATAGGCTGCAGGAATGCTATAGTGTAAATACATAATGCTCTAGACAGAATAAGAGACACAAGACAAAGGTTGTGTCCCGAATTTAAGAGAGAAGGCCTGGGCTGGGGGTTAATATGGTACCACTTCTCCAACCAGGGATGCCATGTGTTTAAGAGACAAGGTCTGGACTGGTGTTAATATGGTACCACTTCTCCAACCAGGGATGCCATGTGTTTAAGAGACAAGGCCTGGGGTTAATATGATACCACTTCTCCAACCAGGGATGCCATGTGTTTAGGGACAAGGTCTGGGGTTAATATGACACCACTTCTCCAACCAGGGATGCCATGTGTTTAAGAGACAAGGCCTGGGGTTAATATGATACCACTTCTCCAACCAGGGAGGCCATGTGTTTAAGAGACAAGGTCTGGTGTTAATATGGTACCACTTCTCCAACCAGCGATGCCATGTCTTTAAGAGACAAGGCCTGGGGTTAATATGATACCACTTCTCCAACCAGGGATGCCATGTGAATTCTCCTAGTCATGGTTAACATGGAAAAACAAATGATTGTGGTTTGCTATATAAAAGTCTGACAAGGAGTGAGGTCTTGCAGCTGCAAGTAGAAAACCACACTGGGTTGGAAGATGTTCTTGGCCGACTGTACAGTGAGGAATGTGGCTTCACTCCAACTACTGGCAGGCTGTGCTGGGGGAAGCCTGGGTAAATCTGGAAGCAATTACCAAGCGCTTGATGCAAGTAAATTCCCATATTACCTTGGCGGGCATCTGAAAAAGACATTTTGCAGGAGAAGGTATTTGGTGAGGTTTAGTTTCTGGAGCTTAGCAACATAAATGTGTTGTCAGTGAACTATTAAAAACAGTGGACTTACTGTATGTTGGCAAGTGGTACTGTGTGGATGAATGGATCTGATTACTAGGAAGTCCATGAAATAATAACCTAAATGGGTGCAGTGCTGCAGAATCTCTGATACGTCCCCTGACTACACTGACATGGACATGTGTTCTAAATGACACCATATTCCCTATATAGTGCACTACAGTACAGTGTGCGCAGACACACAAACACACAGACAAAGATCCTCCCCACACACACACACACACTCCTGCTTTTTAGCAGAACACTATATAGAAGTAATTTTAAATAGGAATTTGATCTTATTTGACTTGCCTGGATAAATAAGGATAGTACAAATTTAGGCAATTTTCGCCTAAAATTACAAGTCTAACTGCTTGTAACTCAGGACCTGAAGCATGGATATGCATATTCTTGATACCATTTGAAAGGAAACACTTTGAGGTTTGTGGAAACGTGAAATTAATGAAGGAGAATATAACACATTAGATCTGGTAAAATATAATACGTACATTAGTTTTTTTTAAAGCATCTTTGAAATGCAGGAGAAAGGACACAATGTATTATTGCAGTTTAGGCGCAATTTAGATTTTAGCCACTAGATGGCAGCAGTGTATGTGCAAAGTTTTAGACTGATCCAATGAACCATTGCATTACTGTTCAACATGTTGTAAGTCTGCCCAAATGTGCTTAATTGATTTATTGATACATTTTCAAATACATAACTGTACACTCTCCTCAAACAATAGCATGGTATTCTTTCACTCTAACAGCTACTGTAAATTGGACAGTGCAGTTCGATTAACAAGAATTTAATCTTTCTACCCATATCAGATATGTCTATGTCCTGGGAAATGTTCTTGTTACTTACAATGGAATTCTAATCACAATAGTGCACGTTAGCTCAACCGTCCCACGGGGGGGTGGGTGGGGTGTGTGGGGGGGGTTAAATAGAAAATACATAGGGAATAGGGTGTCATTACGGACGCAGCCATGCCAGCCCCTACATCCAGGTTCCCTGGGGGACAGAACCTGAGGATTCATCCTCTTCCATACGCAACCATCAGAAACAGGAAATGCCAGACGGAACGTTGCGAATCAATGTAGGAAACCTCCTGGAAGAAGAAGAGAGGAGGAGGAAGAGGAGGAGGACAGTATGATGTGAAATATGAGGCTCTTCTTTTTAAAACCCCACACCAAATGTCCTTCAACTCCCACACACAGGAAGACACAGATGTGCGGGGAAACTTGCAGATGTACACACACACACACACACACACACACACACACACACACACACACACACACACACACACACACACACACATACACACACACACACACACACACACATACACCTACACACACACACACACACACACACCTACACACACACACACACACACACACACACACATACACCTACACACACACACACACACACACATACACACACACACACACACACACCTACACACACACACACACACACACACATACACACACACACACACACACACATACACCTACACACACACACACACACACACACACACACACACACACACACATACACACACACACACACACATACACCTACACACACACACACACACATACACACACACACACACACACACACATACACACACACACACACACATACACCTACACACGCACACACACACACACACATACACACACACACACACCTACACACCTACACACCTACACACACACACACACATACACACACACACACACACACACACACACACACACACACATACACCTACACACACTTTAATTAGCAATCTGGGAATTTGATCGCCCTTCTCGATGGAATTTTTCTTCTTTTGATTTAAAAGCAGTTCATGTTTCATAGAATAACAGCAGCCTGGTTAACGCGTTAGATGATACTTTAACTGTTATAAATCACAGTTTTAATAGATACACGGCACGGAGAATTACTGCCTTTATCATTTAATGGGAAACACACGAAAAGTTCAAGAGCTGCTCAAGTCTTTTACACAATCCCCTGGTTTTCTCCCATAGTACCTTTAGTCATCTGGGAAACCAGTCAGACATATGATATTTCCGAGCATCATGGAAAGGAATATTGGAGAAGACAAAAAAATAAAAAATAAATAGCTTCTCAGAATCAGAGTTGAAGCTCTCTCCACTTAAATAACAGTGTTGTATTAGAATGAGTAATAAATGTTATTTTTATTTAACCTTTATTTAACTAGGCAAGTCAGTTAAGAACAAATTCTTATTTTCAATGACGGCCTGGGAACAGTGGGGTTAACTGCCTGTTCAGGGGCAGAACGACAGATTTGTACCTTGTCAGCTCGGGGGTTTGAACTTGCAACCTTTCGGTTACTAGTCCAACACTCTAACCACTAGGCTACCCTGCCACCTCTACACTCTAACCACTAGGCTACCCTGCCACCTCTACACTCTAACCACTAGACTACCCTGCCGCCTCTACACTCTAACCACTAGGCTACCCTGCCGCCTCTACACTCTAACCACTAGGCTACCCTGCCACCTCTACACTCTAACCACTAGGCTACCCTGCCGCCTCTACACTCTAACCACTAGACTACCAGACGCCTCTACACTCTAACCACTAGACTACCCTGCCGCCTCTACACTCTAACCACTAGACTACCAGACGCCTCTACACTCTAACCACTAGGCTACCCTGCCACCTCTACACTCTAACCACTAGGCTACCCTGCCGCCTCTACACTCTAACCACTAGACTACCAGACGCCTCTACACTCTAACCACTAGACTACCCTGCCGCCTCTACACTCTAACCACTAAATTATTTAAGGACCACGAAGATAACCTTTGGGATTGAATACATCAAATGAAATCTAATCGTATTAGTCACATGCACTGTTTAAAGCCGGTATAACAAGTGAATTGGGTTCGTGCCCCTCAACATTGCAGTACAATATCGATATCGATAACAATGAAAAGCCATTAAAAATGATGATAATAACTAGAGGTAGTATGCAGGCGTAATGAAACATATATGGTACAAATATAAAGTGTATTGGTCACGCAATCAAAAGAGGGGATAGCGGGGTATGTTGAGCCAAAGGGGTAAGTTGAGCCAAAGGGGTATGTTGAGCCAAAGGGGTATGTTGAGCCAAAGGGGTATGTTGAGCCAAAGGGGTATGTTGAGCCAAAGGGGTATGTTGAGCCAAAGGGGTAAGTTGAGCTAAAGGGGTAAGTTGAGCCAAAGGGGTAAGTTGAGCCAAAGGGGTAAGTTGAGCCAAAGGGGTAAGTTGAGCCAAAGGGGTATGTTGAGCCAAAGGGGTAAGTTGAGCCAAAGGGGTAAGTTGAGCCAAAGGGGTATGTTGAGCCAAAGGGGTATGTTGAGCCAAAGGGGTAAGTTGAGCCAAAGGGGTATGTTGAGCCAAAGGGGTAAGTTGAGCCAAAGGGGTAAGTTGAGCCAAATGGGTAAGTTGAGCCAAAGGGGTAAGTTGAGCCAAAGGGGTAAGTTGAGCCAAAGGGGTATGTTGAGCCAAAGGGGTAAGTTGAGCCAAAGGGGTATGTTGAGCCAAAGGGGTAAGTTGAGCCAAAGGGGTAAGTTGAGCCAAAGGGGTAAGTTGAGCCAAAGGGGTATGTTGAGCCAAAGGGGTATGTTGAGCCAAAGGGGTAAGTTGAGCCAAAGGGGTATGTTGAGCCAAAGGGGTAAGTTGAGCCAAAGGGGTAAGTTGAGCCAAATGGGTAAGTTGAGCCAAAGGGGTAAGTTGAGCCAAAGGGGTATGTTGAGCCAAAGGGGTAAGTTGAGCCAAAGGGGTATGTTGAGCCAAAGGGGTAAGTTGAGCCAAATGGGTAAGTTGAGCCAAAGGGGTAAGTTGAGCCAAAGGGGTAAGTTGAGCCAAAGGGGTAGGTTGAGCCAAAGGGGTAAGTTGAGCCAAATGGGTAAGTTGAGCCAAAGGGGTAAGTTGAGCCAAAGGGGTAAGTTGAGCCAAATGGGTAAGTTGAGCCAAAGTGGTAAGTTGAGCCAAAGGGGTAAGTTGAGCCAAAGGGGTAAGTTGAGCCAAAGGGGTAAGTTGAGCCTAAGGGGTAAGTTGAGCCAAAGGGGTAAGTTGAGCCAAAGGGGTAAGTTGAGCCAAATGGGTAAGTTGAGCCAAAGGGGTAAGTTGAGCCAAAGGGGTAAGTTGAGCCAAAGGGGTAAGTTGAGCCAAAGGGGTAAGTTGAGCCAAAGGGGTACATTGAGCCAAAGGGGTAAGTTGAGCCAAAGGGGTAAGTTGAGCCAAAGGGGTAAATTGAGCCAAAGGGGTAAATTGAGCCAAAGGGGTAAATTGAGCCAAAGGGGTAAGTTGAGCCAAAGGGGTAAGTTGAACCAAAGGGGTAAGTTGAGCCAAAGGGGTAAGTTGAGCCAAAGGGGTATGTTGAGCCAAAGGGGTAAGTTGAGCCAAAGGGGTAAGTTGAGCCAAAGGGGTAAGTTGAGCCAAAGGGGTAAGTTGAGCCAAAGGGGGTAAGTTGAGCCAAAGGGGTATGTTGAGCCAAAGGGGTAGGTTGAGCCAAAGGGGTAAGTTGAGCCAAAGGGGTAAGTTGAGCCAAATGGGTAAGTTGAGCCAAAGGGGTAAGTTGAGCCAAAGGGGTAAGTTGAGCCAAAGGGGTAAGTTGAGCCAAAGGGGTAAGTTGAGCCAAAGGGGTAAGTTGAGCCAAATGGGTAAGTTGAGCCAAAGGGGTAAGTTGAGCCAAAGGGGTAAGTTGAGCCAAAGGGGTAAGTTGAGCCAAAGGGGTAAGTTGAGCCAAAGGGGTAAGTTGAGCCAAAGGGGTAAGTTGAGCCAAATGGGTAAATTGAGCCAAAGGGGTAAGTTGAGCCAAAGGGGTAAGTTGAGCCAAAGGGGTAAGTTGAGCCAAAGGGGTAAGTTGAGCCAAAGGGGTAAGTTGAGCCAAAGGGGTAAGTTGAGCCAAAGGGGTAAGTTGAGCCAAAGGGGTAAGTTGAGCCAAAGGGGTAAGTTGAGCCAAAGGGGTAAATTGAGCCAAAGGGGTAAATTGAGCCAAAGGGGTAAATTGAGCCAGCCTTGTTTCTAGGGAAACCAAACACAAAATGTATAATTTTCCAACAAAACAATGTCATCAGAGGAACAGATTTCATGGATTCTGTGAAGGAAGGAACCACATGAAAAAAAAAAGTGGTAAGCTAGTTAGTTCCAAATAAATATATTTCCGCAGAGTCAAATGAATGTATTATGTTTGAGGTTTCTTGATGCTTGTACCTAAACCAATGTAGATCACTGTAAGATTGTTCTAGATCAGCTGGTGTCTCTATTAGCTTTAACATGAGGTTCTAGACCTGACATTAAAGTGCATCCTTGTAGGTCTGTGGGCTAATATAGTCTAAATGTTTGCCTTGGGAGTAGGTCAATTGAGCCAATGGCCATGGGGCTGTTAACAACAGGGCCTGGCCTATGTTAAAATGGTTTTATAAATGTATAAAGTGTTTGTAAGGTGTTAAAATATGTTTTAAACAATTAAAAGACAAAAAAAAAACGATTTTGATTCTGTTGAATTACGTTTGGGAATTAAAGATGGGTTTTAAAAACGGAGTGGTAATATTTAATTCAGTATTACCCTGTTACCATGGCTACCATGGCCATTACCGCGGCTCGATTTACACCATTCCCGGGGTAAATTGTCCTCACAGACCACATTTTTGGGACAAGCTTTGTTTTCAAAACTGCAATGATAACATGAATTCTGAATATTTCCAGGGATACGCAAATATCCTGAAATATATGTCAATATCTTTGTTGGAAATAATATTTTATTTCTCTTGATGGAGTGATGCTGAATGTATAAAATGGCCCCACTCTCCCCTAAATGGGACATAATAGAACAACATAATGCAATATGTGTAACGGTCGTCATCGGTGGAAGAAGGTGAGGACCAAGGTGCAGCGTGGTATGTGTCCATATTTATTCAAATGAACACGGAAATAACAAAACTAACAAAGAGAAACGACCGAAAACAGTTCTGGCTGGGGCAGACACATAACAGGAAACAGTTCTGGCTGGTGCAGACACGCAACAGGAAACAGTTCTGGCTGGTGCAGACACACAACAGGAAACAGTTCTGGCTGGTGCAGACACACAACAGGAAACAGTTCTGGCTGGTGCAGACACACAACAGGAAACAGTTCTGGCTGGTGCAGACACACAACAGGAAACAGTTCTGGCTGGTGCAGACACGCAACAGGAAACAGTTCTGGCTGGTGCAGACACACAACAGGAAACAGTTCTGGCTGGTGCAGACACGCAACAGGAAACAGTTCTGGCTGGTGCAGACACAAAACAGGAAACAGTTCTGGCTGGTGCAGACACACAACAGGAAACAGTTCTGGCTGGTGCAGACACACAACAGGAAACAGTTCTGGCTGGTGCAGACACGCAACAGGAAACAGTTCTGGCTGGTGCAGACACACAACAGGAAACAGTTCTGGCTGGTGCAGACACACAACAGGAAACAGTTCTGGCTGGTGCAGACACACAACTGGAAACAGTTCTGGCTGGTGCAGACACACAACAGGAAACAGTTCTGGCTGGTGCAGACACGCAACAGGAAACAGTTCTGGCTGGTGCAGACACACAACAGGAAACAGTTCTGGCTGGTGCAGACACGCAACAGGAAACAGTTCTGGCTGGTGCAGACACACAACAGGAAACAGAAAACAATCACCCATGAAACACAATAGAAAACAGGCTACCTAAGTTTGGTTCTCAATCAGGGACAACGATTGACAGCTGCCTCTGATTGAGAACCATACCAGGCCAAACACAGAAATAGCAATCACCTCCTTGATTATCTTCCCTGTATCTGTCTCTCCCCTTGGTTCTTTCCTCAGGTGTTATTGACTCCGTGTCCATGTCGGTGTGTTGTTTGTGTTTTCATGTTTATTGAGTTATTTATTTAGTAAAACACTCACTCCCTGAACTTGGTTCCCGGCTCTCAGCGAGCTTGTTAAAAGATGTTACATAACTAGTACTGCTAATGTTGCCATGTAATCCACTGTGTAGTTGTAATACACTATATATAGTTGTAATCCACTATGTGTAGTTGTAATCCAATATGTGTAGCTGTAATCCACTATATATAGTTGTAATCCACTATGTGTAGTTGTAATCCACTATGTGTAGTTGTAATCCACCGTGTAGTTGTAGTCCACCGTGTAGTTGTAATCCACTATGTGTAGTTGTAATCCACAGTGTAGTTGTAATCCACTATGTGTAGTTGTAATCCACAGTGTAGTTGTAATCCACTATGTGTAGTTGTAATCCACTATGTGTAGTTGTAATCCACTATGTGTAGTTGTAATCCACTATGTGTAGTTGTAATCCACTATCTATAGTTGTAATCCACTATGTGTAGTTGTAATCCACTATGTGTAGTTGTAATCCACTATCTATAGTTGTAATCCACTATGTGTAGTTGTAATCCACTATGTGTAGTTGTAATCCACAATGTGTAGTTGTAATCCACTATGTGTAGCTGTAATCCACTATGTGTAGTTGTAATCCACTATGTGTAGTTGAAATCCACAGTGTAGTTGTAATCCACTATGTGTAGTTGTAATCCACTATGTGTAGTTGTAATCCACTATGTGTAGTTGTAATCCACCATGTAGTTGTAATCCACCGTGTAGTTGTAATCCACTATGTGTAGTTGTAATCCACAGTGTAGTTGTAATCCACTATGTGTAGTTGTAATCCACTATGTGTAGTTGTAATCCACTATGTGTAGTTGTAATCCACTATCTATAGTTGTAATCCACTATGTGTAGTTGTAATCCACTATCTATAGTTGTAATCCACTATGTGTAGTTGTAATCCACTATGTGTAGTTGTGATCCACTATATGTAGGTTTTCTATAGTTGTAATCCACCATATATAGTTGTAATCCACTATGTGTAGTTGTAATCCACTATGTGTAGTTGTAATCCACTATATATAGTTGTAATCCACTATATATAGTTGTAATCCACTTTATATAGTTGTAATCCACTATATGTAGTTGTAATCCACTATACAGTGTATAAAATTGTAATCCACTATATATAGATGTAATCCACTTTATATAGTTGTAATCCACTATACAGTGTATAAAATTGTAATCCACTATATATAGATGTAATCCACTATACAGTGTATAAAATTGTAATCCACTATATATAGTTGTAGTCCACTATGTGTAGTTGTAATTCACTATATATATAGTTGTAATCCACTATATATAGTTGGAATCCAACACTTCAACACAGCGCCCCCTATCAGTCATCTAGTGTATAGATACATCATTGGATCTGACCCTGCGTAGTTGGGTTGTTTCTACTAGAACGATTCCAATGGGCATTGGATGATGAATCACTGAGTAATGATGCATTTGGGTTCTTAGCTGCTCTGCTATCATGAGCTACATCTTTACAGAAATTCAACACAACATTAATGGAGAGAATTCTGATTGGCCAAACCAAACACACCTTGTTGGAATCTGTCACTCAAACAGTCCCCACTGGTACTGGTGTTGGTTACCAGGTCCAGTCTCCAGTGGTACTGGTGTTGGTTACCAGGTCCAGTCTCCAGTGGTACTGATGTTGGTTACCTGGTCCAGTCTACAGTGGTACTGATGTTGATTACCTGGTCTAGCCCCCACTGGTACTGGTGTTGGTTACCAGGTCCAATCTACAGTGGTACTGGTGTTGGTTACCAGGTCCAATCTACAGTGGTACTGATGTTGGTTTACCTGGTCCAGTCTACAGTGGTACTGATGTTGGTTACCTGGTCCAGTCTACATTGGTACTGGTGTTGGTTACCTGGTCCAGTCTACAGTGGTACTGATGTTGGTTACCTAGTCCAGTCTACAGTGGTACTGGTGTTGGTTACCTGGTCCAGTCTACCTGGTCCAGTCTACAGTGGTACTGGTGTTGGTTACCTGGTCCAGTCTACAGTGGTACTGATGTTGGTTACCAGGTCCAGTCTACCTGGTCCAGTCTACAGTGGTACTGATGTTGGTTACCAGGGCCAGTCTACCTGGTCCAGTCTACAGTGGTACTGGTGTTGGTTATCTGGTCCAGTCTACAGTGGTACTGATGTTGGTTACCTGGTTCAGCCTACAGTGGTACTGGTGTTGGTTACCAGGTCCAGTCTACAGTGGTACTGATGTTGCTTACCAGGTCCAGTCTACCTGGTCCAGTCTACAGTGGTACTGGTGTTGGTTACCTGGTCCAGTCTACAGTGGTACTGGTGTTGGTTACCTGGTCCAGTCTACAGTGGTACTGATGTTGGTTACCTGGTCTAGCCCCCACTGGTACTGGTGTTGGTTACCAGGTCCAATCTACAGTGGTACTGGTGTTGGTTACCAGGTCCAATCTACAGTGGTACTGATGTTGGTTTACCTGGTCCAGTCTACAGTGGTACTGATGTTGGTTACCTGGTCCAGTCTACAGTGCTACTGATGTTGGTTACCTGGTCCAGTCTACAGTGGTACTGATGTTGGTTACCAGGTCCAAAGTTTTAGCATGGCATTGAGGATCAGATTAGACTGGATTTAAACCAGAATGGCCGATTGGCCAGACTTCCATTCAGGGCTTCAATGGCTCTTGTTTGGTGAGCCAGGTTGGTGTCTTGGCACGGTCTGGAACATATCTGGGCCAAAGTGCCACTTGGGCAAGCCAGATCTGGGCCAGGCTGACTCTGACACTCAGTCCAGTTGGCGTAATGCTGTCGTGCTCCATGGTCAGTAGATAGAGAAGCCCTAGAACACTTCAGGGTGAGCTGCATGGGGCACAGATGTCTGGTACGGTGAGGAGCTGATGGGGAAAGCCAACTGCACATGTGAAGCAGAAGCACCATCTCCACAGAGGATGTACTGCTAGGATACACAGCAGGATACAGGACATGTCAGCCGTCGCCCTCAATATTGCACTAGAAAACTCATATTTTTTTGTAACTGAGACATTTCCAGCTAAAATGTTTATATTGGGCATACAACAATCTCCGCTCTGTAGATTTTGCTGCGAAGAGACAGAATCAATAGATCATTTATTCTGTTATTGCCCCAGTGTAGCTTGTTTCTGGTCACAGGTTCAGGAATGGTTAAAAATGCACAACATGCAATTAAAATGGACATTACAAATAGCAGTGTTGGGCGGTTTGGAAAGCCATAGTCAGTCAATAAATTATATAGTAATACTCATAGGAAAGTTTTTCATCTTTAGCTCACAATCTGTGGAGAGAATACGATTTGAAAGGTTCAAACATTTTGTAAAACATCACATTACAATTGAAAGATATATGGCACATGGAAACCAAATGATGGTGGTCTATGGTGATAGATGGGATGGCCTGAGAGGTGGTCTATGGTGATAGATGGGATGGGCTGAGAGAGGTTGTCTATGGTGATAGGTGGGATCGGCTGAGAGAGGTGGTCTATGGTGATAGGTGGGATGGGCTGAGAGGGGTGGTCTATGGCTATAGGTGGGATGGGCTGAGAGAGGTGGTCTATGGTGATAGGTGGGATGGGCTGAGAGAGGTGGTCTATGGTGATAGGTGGGATGGGCTGAGAGAGGTGGTCTATGGTGATAGGTGGGATGGGCTGAGAGAGATGGGATTAAAGAGCTGAGGTCTATGGTGATAGGTGGGATGGGCTGAGAGAGGTGAGATTAAAGAGCTGAGGTCTATGGTGATAGGTGGGATGGGCTGAGAGAGGTGAGATTAAAGAGTTGAGGTCTATGGTGATAGGTGGGATGGGCTGAGAGAGGTGAGATTAAAGAGCTGAGGTCTATGGTGATAGGTGGGATGGGTTGAGAGAGGTGAGATTAAAGAGCTGAGGTCTATGGTGATAGGTGGGATGGGCTGAGAGAGGTGGTCTATGGTGATAGGTGGGATGGGTTGAGAGAGATGGGATTAAAGAGCTGAGGTCTATGGTGATAGGTGGGATGGGCTGAGAGAGGAGGTCTATGGTGATAGGTGGGATGGGCTGAGAGAGGTGAGATTAAAGAGCTGAGGTCTATGGTGATAGGTGGGATGGGTTGAGAGAGATGGGATTAAAGAGCTGAGGTCTATGGTGATAGGTGGGATGGGTTGGGAGAGGTGGTCTATGGTGATAGGTGGGATGGGCTGAGAGAGGTGAGATTAAAGAGCTGAGGTCTATGGTGATAGGTGGGATGGGTTGAGAGAGGTGAGATTAAAGAGCTGAGGTCTATGGTGATAGGTGGGATGAGTTGAGGGGTGGGATTAAAGAGCTGAGGTCTATGGTGATAGGTGGGATGGGTTGAGAGTGTGGTCTATGGTGATAGGTGGGATGGGTTGGGAGAGGTGGTCTATGGTGATAGGTGGGATGGGCTGTGAGAGGTGGTCTATGGTGATAGGTGGGATGGGTTGAGAGAGGTGAGATTAAAGAGCTGTGGTCTATGGTGATAGGTGGGATGGGCTGAGAGAGGTGGTCTATGGTGATAGGTAGGATGGGCTGAGAGAGGTGGTCTATGGTGATAGGTGGGATGGGCTGAGAGAGGTGGTCTATGGTGATAGGTAGGATGGGCTGAGAGAGGTGGTCTATGGTGATAGGTAGGATGGGCTGAGAGAGGTGGTCTATGGTGATAGGTAGGATGGGTTGAGAGAGGTGGTCTATGGTGATAGGTAGGATGGGCTGAGAGAGGTGGTCTATGGTGATAGGTGGGATGGGTTGAGAGAGGTGGTCTATGGTGATAGGTAGGATGGGCTGAGAGAGGTGGTCTATGGTGATAGGTAGGATGGGTTGAGAGAGGTGGTCTATGGTGATAGGTGGGATGGGTTGAGAGAGGTGGTCTATGGTGATAGGTGGGATGGGCTGAGAGAGGTGGTCTATGGTGATAGGTGGGATGGGCTGAGAGAGGTGGGAGTAAAGAGCTGAGGTCTATGGTGATAGGTGGGATGAGCTGAGGGATGGGATTAAAGAGTTTATGTTTGGTAATGTGTTATTGTTATGTGACTGCTTTATATAAAAGTACCATGTATGTAAGATGTGTAAGTAAAATGTATGTATACTGTATGTAGCAAAAAATATGTAATTTAAAAAAAATAAAGTTTATAAAAATTGCATTTGTATTTATTATGGATCCCCATTAGCTGCTGAGATGTGATACTGCAGTAGCTGGGGACAGAGGACCACCAGGCAGGAGATAGTGGTCAAAGAGGAGAGAGATGTGATACTACAGTAGCTGGGGACAGAGGACCACCAGACAGGAGATAGTAGTCGAAGAGGTTATAGATGTGATACTACAGTAGCTGGGGACAGAGGACCACCAGACAGGAGATAGTGAGCGAAGAGGAGATAGTTGTGATACTATAGTAGATGGGGACAGAGGACCACCAGGCAGGAGATAGTGGTCAAAGAGGAGAGAGATGTGATACTACAGTAGCTGGGGACAGAGGACCACCAGACAGGAGATAGTAGTCGAAGAGGTTATAGATGTGATACTACAGTAGCTGGGGACAGAGGACCACCAGGCAGGAGATAGTGGTCAAAGAGGAGAGAGATTTGATACTACAGTAGCTGGGGACAGAGGACCACCAGACAGGAGATAGTAGTCGAAGAGGTTATAGATGTGATACTACACTAGCTGGGGACAGAGGACCACCAGGCAGGAGATATTGGTCGAAGAGGTTAGAGATGTGATACTACAGTAGATGGAGACAGAGGACCACCAGACAGGAGATAGTGATCGAAGAGGAGAGAGATGTGATACTACAGTAGCTGGGGACAGAGGACCACCAGACAGGAGATAGTGGTCGAAGAGGAGAGAGATGTGATACTACAGTAGCTGGGGACAGAGGACCACCAGACAGGAGATAGTGATCGAAGAGGAGAGAGATGTGATACTACAGTAGCTGGGGACAGAGGACCACCAGGCAGGAGATAGTGGTCGAAGAGGTTAGAGATGTGATACTGCAGTAGCTGGGAACAGAGGACCACCAGACAGGAGATAGTGATCGAAGAGGAGAGAGATGTGATGCTACAGTAGATGGGGACAGAGGACCACCAGACAGGAGATAGTGGTCGAAGAGGAGAGAGATGTGATACTACAGTAGCTGGGGACAGAGGACCACCAGACAGGTGATAGTGATCGAAGAGGAGAGAGATGTGATACTACAGTAGCTGGGGACAGAGGACCACCAGACAGGAGATAGTGGTCGAAGAGGAGAGAGATGTGATACTACAGTAGCTGGGGACAGAGGACCACCAGACAGGAGATAGTGATCGAAGAGGGGAGAGATGTGATACTACAGTAGCTGGGGACAGAGGACCACCAGACAGGAGATAGTGGTCGAAGAGGAGAGAGATGTGATACTACAATAGCTGGGGCCAGAGGACCACCAGACAGGAGATAGTGATCGAAGAGGAGAGAGATGTGATACTACAGTAGCTGGGGACAGAGGACCACCAGACAGGAGATAGTGGTCGAAGAGGAGAGAGATGTGATACTGCAGTAGCTGGGGACAGAGGACCACCAGACAGGAGATAGTGAGCGAAGAGGAGATAGATGTGATACTATAGTAGATGGGGACAGAGGACCACCAGACAGGAGATAGTGGTCGAAGAGGAGAGAGATGTGATACTACAGTAGCTGGGGACAGAGGACCACCAGACAGGTGATAGTGATCGAAGAGGAGAGAGATGTGATACTACAGTAGCTGGGGACAGAGGACCACCAGACAGGAGATAGTGGTCAAAGAGGAGAGAGATGTGATACTGCAGTAGCTGGGGACAGAGGACCACCAGACAGGAGATAGTGATCGAAGATGAGAGAAATGTGATACTACAGTAGATGGGGACAGAGGACCACCAGACAGGAGATAGTGGTCGAAGAGGTTAGAGATGTGATACTGCAGTAGCTGGGGACAGAGGACCACCAGGCAGGAGATAGTGGTCGAAGAGGTTAGAGATGTGATACTACAGTAACTGGGGACAGAGGATCACCAGGCAGGAGATACTGGTCGAAGAGGAGAGAGATGTGATACTGCAGTAGCTGGGGACAGAGGACCACCAGGCAGGAGATAGTGGTCGAAGAGGTTAGAGATGTGATACTACAGTAGCTGGGGACAGAGGACCACCAGGAGGGAGATAGTGGCCGAATAGGAGAGAGATGTGATACTACAGTAGCTGGGGACAGAGGACCACCAGACAGGAGATAGTGATCGAAGAGGAGAGAGATGTGATACTACAGTAGCTGGGGACAGAGGACCACCAGGCAGGAGATAGTGGTCGAAGAGGAGAGGGATGTGATACTACAGTAGCTGGGGACAGAGGACCACCAGACAGGAGATAGTGATCGAAGATGAGAGAAATGTGATACTACAGTAGATGGGGACAGAGGACCACCAGACAGGAGATAGTGGTCGAAGAGGTTAGAGATGTGATACTGCAGTAGCTGGGGACAGAGGACCACCAGGCAGGAGATAGTGGTTGAAGAGGAGAGGGATGTGATACTACAGTAGCTGGGGACAGAGGACCACCAGGCAGGAGATAGTGGTCGAAGAGGAGAGAGATGTGATACTCCAGTAGCTGGGGACAGAGGACCACCAGGCAGGAGATAGTGGTCGAAGATGTTAGAGATGTGATACTACAGTAGCTGGGAACAGAGGACCACCAGGCAGGAGATAGTGGTCGAAGAGATTAGAGATGTCATGCTCCAGTAGCTACAGACCAACAGACTGAACATAGTGGTTATAAGTACAGTAGAACTGCATCCCAAAAGGCACCATATTCCCAAATGGCACCGGTCATAAGTTCTGCACTGTTTAGTGCAAGGAGGGTGACATTTGGGACAGAGACTAGTCGTGGCCTTGCGAGGCTTGCTAACAGCCAGCCTTGTGCCCCGTAGGTGACCCTCCCTCTCATTAAGTGTGCAGTGCAAGCCATTTATCTTCACCATCGGAGCAGTTCCTTCAGAGGGTCACGTTGATAGACAGAGCTGCCTTAATTAGGCAGAGTATAAATTCACTATGAATAATGAATAAAGATGCATTAAGGAGGTAGTTAAAAGCTTTGGATCATGCCTTTCACACACCAAGGGTCAGGTAGAGAGGGAGGAGGGAGAGGGTTTGTTTTAGCTTATTTTCTCTCCTGCAACTGTACGTTTTCTATATTTACATTACCGCACTTAGACACCATATGACGTTAATGTTATTATGCAGATGTTTTCCTGGTTACAGAATTACTGTGTATATGTACAGTTCAGTACACCCTGTATGTTTGTAGACACAGAGAATCATCCAGGCCCTGCCTCTTTGTAAAAACTCTTTAACCCAGTCATTGTGCAGACACCTGGCATCTAATGTTTATATTACACAGCCTGAGGCATCATAATCAGCAGACTTCCTGAAAAGGGCCTCTTGCCTTTTTTATGCTCGCTTCGAGGCAAGCAACACTGAAGCATGCATGAGAGAACCAGCTGTTCTGGATGACTTTGTGATCACACTCTCGGTATCCAATGTGAGCAAGACCATTAAAACTTCTTAGGGATATGGGGAATTATTCAGAAGTTCGGATGACTTAGGTGACCAAAGTAAACTGCCTGTTACTCAGGCCCAGCAGCTAGGATATGCATATAATTAGTACAATTAGATGGTAGCACGTAAATAGTAGTATTGGATAGAAAACACTCTGAAGTTTCTAACACTGTTACAGTAATGTCTGTGAGTATAACAGAACTGATATGGCAGGCGAAAACCCAAGCAGAATCCATCCTGAATTTTAGTTTTGAGGTCACCACCCATGGAAATGGTTGTCAATGGGGAACATCAAAGGAAATCCTCCCAGATCACAGTTCCTATGGCTTCCACTAGATGTCAACAGTCTTTAGAAAGTGTTTCAGGATTCTTCTTTTTTTTAAATGAGCTAGAATTTGTAGTTTTTATAGGTGGCTCTCATTTTGACTGTAGTCTTGTGGTGCGTGTGGATGAGGGCGGGCACTTCGTTATTTATCTCCGGTATTTAACATACTATTCTCCGTCTTAAATTTGAGCGTTCATTTAAATATTAGGGTACCTGATGTTTGATTAGAAACGTTGTTTGACTTGTTTGGTCGACGTTTATTGGTAACCTTTGTCTGCATTTTGAATGAGGTGAACAGGTGGATTACTGAATCAAGCGCACCAACTACACAGACTTTTTGGGGGATATAAAGAAGGACTTTATCTAACAAAACAACCATTTGTTATGTAGCAGGGACCCTTGGGATTGCAAACAGAGGAAGATCTTCAAAGGTAATTGTTCTTGTGCTGAAGTTGCTTCCATGCGCAGTTTGGACCTCGGCAGTAATTGAGGACAGATGATTTTTACGTACTAGGTGCTTCGGCTCTCTCCGGTCCTGTTCTGTGAGATTGTGTGGCCTACAACTTTGTGGCGGAGTCATTGTTGCTCCTAGACGTTTCCATTTCACAATAACAGCACTTACAGTTGACTGGGACAGCTCTAACAGGGCAGAAATTTGACGAACTGCCTTGTTGGTAAGGTGAAACCCTATGACGGTGCCACATTTAAAGTCACTGAGCTCTTCAGTAAGGCCATTCCACTGCCCAGTGTTTTTCTATGGGGATTGCATGGCTGTATGCTTGATTTCTCAAATAGCTACAGCCCAACCTAGCCATGGTACAGTCAGTTAGTTACAGCCCAACCTAACCATGGTACAGTCAGTTAGTTACAGCCCAACCTAGCCATGGTACAGTCAGTTAGTTACAGCCCAACCTAGCCATGGTACAGTCAGTTAGTTACAGCCCAACCTAGCCATGGTACCGTCAGTTAGTTACAGCCCAACCTAACCATGGTACAGTCAGTTAGTTACAGCCCAACCTAGCCATGGTACAGTCAGTTAGTTACAGCCCAACCTAGCCATGGTACAGTCAGTTAGTTACAGCCCAACCTAACCATGGTACAGTCAGTTAGTTACAGCCCAACCTAACCATGGTACAGTCAGTTAGTTACAGCCCAACCTAACCATGGTACAGTCAGTTAGTTACAGCCCAACCTAACCATGGTACCGTCAGTTAGTTACAGCCCAACCTAGCCATGGTACAGTCAGTTAGTTACAGCCCAACCTAGCCATGGTACAGTCAGTTAGTTACAGCCCAACCTAACCATGGTACAGTCAGTTAGTTACAGCCCAACCTAACCATGGTACCGTCAGTTAGTTACAGCCCAACCTAGCCATGGTACAGTCAGTTAGTTACAGCCCAACCTAGCCATGGTACAGTCAGTTAGTTACAGCCCAACCTAGCCATGGTACAGTCAGTTAGTTACAGCCCAACCTAACCATGGTACAGTCAGTTAGTTACAGCCCAACCTAGCCATGGTACAGTCACTTAGTTACAGCCCAACCTAACCATGGTACAGTCAGTTAGTTACAGCCCAACCTAGCCATGGTACAGTCAGTTAGTTACAGCCCAACCTAACCATGGTACAGTCAGTTAGTTACAGCCCAACCTAGCCATGGTACAGTCAGTTAGTTACAGCCCAACCTAACCATGGTACAGTCAGTTAGTTACAGCCCAACCTAGCCATGGTACAGTCAGTTAGTTACAGCCCAACCTAGCCATGGTACCGTCAGTTAGTTACAGCCCAACCTAACCATGGTACAGTCAGTTAGTTACAGCCCAACCTAGCCATGGTACAGTCAGTTAGTTACAGCCCAACCTAACCATGGTACAGTCAGTTAGTTACAGCCCAACCTAACCATGGTACAGTCAGTTAGTTACAGCCCAACCTAACCATGGTACAGTCAGTTAGTTACAGCCCAACCTAGCCATGGTACAGTCAGTTAGTTACAGCCCAACCTAGCCATGGTACAGTCAGTTAGTTACAGCCCAACCTAACCATGGTACAGTCAGTTAGTTGCAGCCCAACCTAGCCATGGTACAGTCAGTTAGTTACAGCCCAACCTAACCATGGTACAGTCAGTTAGTTACAGCCCAACCTAGCCATGGTACAGTCAGTTAGTTACAGCCCAACCTAACCATGGTGCCGTCAGTTAGTTACAGCCCAACCTAACCATGGTACAGTCAGTTAGTTACAGCCCAACCTAACCATGGTACAGTCAGTTAGTTACAGCCCAACCTAGCCATTGTACCGTCAGTTAGTTACAGCCCAACCTAGCCATGGTACCGTCAGTTAGTTACAGCCCAACCTAGCCATGGTACCGTCAGTTAGTTACAGCCCAACCTAACCATGGTACCGTCAGTTAGCTACAGCCCAGCCTAGCCATGGTACAGTCAGTTAGTTACAGCCCAACCTAACCATGGTACCGTCAGTTAGTTACAGCCCAACCTAACCATGGTACAGTCAGTTAGTTACAGCCCAACCTAGCCATGGTACCGTCAGTTGGTTACAGCCCAACCTAGCCATGGTACCGTCAGTTAGCTACAGCCCAGCCTAACCATGGTACAGTCAGTTAGTTACAGCCCAACCTAGCCATGGTACCGTCAGTTAGTTACAGCCCAACCTAACCATGGTACAGTCAGTTAGTTACAGCCCAACCTAGCCATGGTACCGTCAGTTAGTTACAGCCCAACCTAACCATGGTACAGTCAGTTAGTGACAGACCAACCTAGCCATGGTACAGTCAGTTAGTTACAGCCCAACCTAACCATGGTACAGTCAGTTAGTTACAGCCCAACCTAGCCATGGTACAGTCAGTTAGTTACAGCCCAACCTAGCCATGGTACAGTCAGTTAGTTACAGCCCAACCTAACCATGGTACAGTCAGTTAGTTACAGCCCAACCTAGCCATGGTACAGTCAGTTAGTTACAGCCCAACCTAGCCATGGTACAGTCAGTTAGTTACAGCCCAACCTAACCATGGTACAGTCAGTTAGTTACAGCCCAACCTAACCATGGTACAGTCAGTTAGTTACAGCCCAACCTAGCCATGGTACAGTCAGTTAGTTACAGCCCAACCTAGCCATGGTACCGTCAGTTAGCTACAGCCCAACCTAACCATGGTACAGTCAGTTAGTTACAGCCCAACCTAGCCATGGTACAGTCAGTTAGTTACAGCCCAACCTAGCCATGGTACAGTCAGTTAGTTACAGCCCAACCTAGCCATGGTACAGTCAGTTAGTTACAGCCCAACCTAACCATGGTACAGTCAGTTAGTTACAGCCCAACCTAACCATGGTACAGTCAGTTAGTTACAGCCCAACCTAGCCATGGTACAGTCAGTTAGTTACAGCCCAACCTAACCATGGTACAGTCAGTTAGTTACAGCCCAACCTAGCCATGGTACAGTCAGTTAGTTACAGCCCAACCTAGCCATGGTACAGTCAGTTAGTTACAGCCCAACCTAGCCATGGTACAGTCAGTTAGTTACAGCCCAACCTAACCATGGTACAGTCAGTTAGTTACAGCCCAACCTAGCCATGGTACAGTCAGTTAGTTACAGCCCAACCTAGCCATGGTACAGTCAGTTAGTTACAGCCCAACCTAACCATGGTACAGTCAGTTAGTTACAGCCCAACCTAGCCATGGTACAGTCAGTTAGTTACAGCCCAACCTAGCCATGGTACAGTCAGTTAGTTACAGCCCAACCTAGCCATGGTACAGTCAGTTAGTTACAGCCCAACCTAGCCATGGTACAGTCAGTTAGTTACAGCCCAACCTAACCATGGTACAGTCAGTTAGTTACAGCCCAACCTAACCATGGTACAGTCAGTTAGTTACAGCCCAACCTAGCCATGGTACAGTCAGTTAGTTACAGCCCAACCTAACCATGGTACAGTCAGTTAGTTACAGCCCAACCTAGCCATGGTACAGTCAGTTAGTTACAGCCCAACCTAGCCATGGTACAGTCAGTTAGTTACAGCCCAACCTAACCATGGTACAGTCAGTTAGTTACAGCCCAACCTAACCATGGTACAGTCAGTTAGTTACAGCCCAACCTAGCCATGGTACAGTCAGTTAGTGACAGACCAACCTAGCCATGGTACAGTCAGTTAGTTACAGCCCAACCTAACCATGGTACAGTCAGTTAGTTACAGCCCAACCTAGCCATGGTACAGTCAGTTAGTGACAGACCAACCTAGCCATGGTACAGTCAGTTAGTTACAGCCCAACCTAACCATGGTACAGTCAGTTAGTTACAGCCCAACCTAGCCATGGTACAGTCAGTTAGTTACAGCCCAACCTAGCCATGGTACAGTCAGTTAGTTACAGCCCAACCTAGCCATGGTACAGTCAGTTAGTTACAGCCCAACCTAACCATGGTACAGTCAGTTAGTGACAGACCAACCTAGCCATGGTACAGTCAGTTAGTTACAGCCCAACCTAGCCATGGTACAGTCAGTTAGTTACAGCCCAACCTAGCCATGGGGTGTACCATGTATTCATTAGTTACACACTGTTGTAAAACATTCTGCAACGTATAATGTTTATTATTTTTTAACATAGAAAACGTTTTGCAACTGAAATATGAGGATCTATTGGACAGGTAAGTTTCAGGTAGGTCCTGTTGGCTTCTGTTGGCTTCTGGTAAATACACCCCCACTTAGCTATATAAAGACCAACCCAACCTTAGTACATGTAGCTACAACAAGCCCTGTTACATTTACAGAACAATTAGCTTCCATAGTGGATCTCTGTTCTGAGGTGGTGGCCTGGGGACTACAGGAATAATCCCTGCTCCTCAGCTCACTTACCCCTAATCACTCCTGCATCAGCCAGGGAAAATTGTTTTCACTGTGAGAGAGCCCCTTACCAGCTACTAAAGAACCTGTCTTTTCATCCAATAACATGAAACCAACCGATGGGCGAAAGGATTCCCTCCATCCTCTATTACAGTCAGTTGTCTCTGTAGTTTCACAGGGACACTCTCCCCATTTCTTTTCTTTGCTGATGGAACTTAACCGGGCCACTTTCTGGTCTTGATGATGGGGGGGATTAAGGAGGGAGAGGGGGGGGATTGGAGAAAGCACACACACACACACACACGCATGCACGTGCACACACAAACACACACACACACACACGCGCACGGACGCACACGCACACACAGCAGATTATTGATTGACTTCTGACGGAGAAAGACCAACCTAAAAGCCCCAATGAATTGTCACTCATTATTGAAATGACTGAACACTAATTAAAGTGGCAGCTCATCTCCCTGTAGGCCTCATCTGAAGATGAATTCCAGCTCCTTGGACAGTGCAGGAAGGAGACAGCAGCTACTCAGATCCTAATGAGCTTTGCAACCTCTTTTTGTTTTACTCTCCCTTCACGTTTGGTTTGAGGTATCCGAGAGAGGATTGTACTGGTTTGAAAGAAAACTATACTGCTTTTTATTTTATTTACACCATTACATAGGCTAAGTATGTCTTCACATGTGTTAGTCCTTTCTGAATGGTAATTTCCCGTAGTCACTGTAGAGGTGACGCAATGAAAGGGCAGATGGGTAATGAATTAATTCCAATCTCAAACCATGGGGATCTATTCAGGCCCATGTTTCTCTTTCTCTGTTTTTCTCCTGTTATAGAAAGGCCAAATCAAATCAAATGTTATTGGTCACATACACCTGGTTCAAATACCATTTTAAAATCTTTAAAATACTTTTAAGCATTTTCTTGCCTCGGCAGGGTTTGCACTTTTGTGACTATTCTATTTGGTCCGTTGCACCAGTGAAGGTTAATCAAGCCCAGCTAAGCTCTTTCCAGATGGAGCCCCAGGCCAGCCCTCCTCTCATTGAGCCCCCATGTGACAGAGAGAGATCGGGGGGTCCAAGTCAACAGAGGGCCCTGCTCAGAGGGCCTGTTCTACTCTGCTCTGGCTCAGCAATCCTAGATGGGTGGGAAATAACATCTAATTCCAAAGTGTGTGATTAATGTACACCTGTGCAAGATGTCTGGGGTTAATCCGACTGGCACACAGGTCTACTTTAAATGGGATTGTGAAATCATGACTCATGGAAGAGTGAAACTGCTCTTTCAATCCTCCTGTATTGAAAACAGACAGACCCGTCTTCAATTTCATCGATTATTACGTTTAAAAATACCTAACGTTCCATTACAAAAGTTGTTTTAAAATGTTTTGGCAAAGTTTACAGGTAACTTTTGAGATATATTTGGTAGTGACGTTGCGCAAATTGGAAGCTGTTTTTTTTTCTGCATCAAACGCGGCAAATAAATGGACATTCATTTTGGGTATATATATCGACGGAATTAATCGAACAAAAAAAAACATTTGTGATGTTTATGGGACATATTGGAGTGCCAACAAAAGAAGCTTGTCAAAGGTAAGGCATGATTTATATTTCCCGCTAGCGGGACGCCTAACTTTAAGCAGTTTTCCTATGTCCCTCTTTGTGGCACCTGACCAGACGACTGAACAATAATCCAGATGAGACAGACCTGTAGGACCTGCCTTGTTGATAGTGTTGTTAAGAAGGTAGAAACTAGGGCCTGTTGGACCTGCCTTGTTGATAGTGTTGTTAAGAAGGTAGAGACTAGGGCCTGTAGGACCTGCCTTGTTGACATTTCTGTTAAGAAGGTAGAAACTAGGGCTTGTAGGACCTGCCTTGTTGACAGTGCTGTTAAGAAGGTAGAAACTAGGGCCTGTAGGACCTGCCTTGTTGACAGTGCTGTTAAGAAGGTAGAAACTAGGGGCTGTAGGACCTGCCTTGGTGATAGTGCTGTTACGAAGGTAGAGCAGCGCTTAATTATGGACAGATTTCTCCCCATCTTAGGTACTGCTGTATCAATATGTTTTGACCATGACAGTTTGCAATCCTGGGTTACTCCAAGCAGTTTATTCACCTCAACTTCCTCAATTTCCACATTATTTATTACAAGATTTAGGTTTAGTGAATGATTTGTCCCTAATACAATGCTTTTAGTTTTTTAAATATTTAGGTCTAACTTAGTCCTTGCCACCATTTCTGAAACTAACTGCAGCTCTTTGTTAAGTGTTGCAGTCATTTCAGTTGCTGTAGTAGGTGATGTGTATAGTGTTGAGTCATCTGCATAATTAGACTCACTGCCAGTGGCATGGCGTTCATGAAGATTGAAAAAAGTAAGGGGCCTAGACAGCTGCCCTGGGGAATTCCTGATTCTACCTGTCGGTCTGTTTGTCTGTCTGTCAGTCTGCATGTCAGTCTGTCTGTCTGTCTGTCTGTCTGTCTGTCTGTCTGTCTGTCTGTCTGTCTGTCTGTCTGTCTGTCTGTCTGTCTGTCTGTCTGTCTGTCTGTCTGTCTGTCTGTCTGCCTGCCTGCCTGCCTGCCTCCCACACACCACAACAACCCTTCAGGAAAATAACCTTTGCAATAAATGGCATCTTTTATGTAAGCTATTTGAGAGACGCTTCCTTGAAAGCATCTCTTCCAGCGGAAGACACTTCCAAAGTAGCCTCTTCACCCCAGCAAATAGCTCTGGACTTGTGCTGCTTTGGCAGGAGTCCTCTTGTATTTAGAGATGTTTACTTTCCTGGGTGTTCTCGCTTTTATGAAGAAATATTTTATTTTTTCTGGTGAAAATGTTTGTGTGTTCGTGTGTGGGTTTGTGTGTCTATGCCTCACTGTTATCAAATGGTACACAGCTTGGTAATGGTCTCCCCTGACTATTCTAACTAATCTATGCTGATGACCAGGGGGACGCCAATGATTGTCATGTTAGTAAGAAGAAAAAACATCAAAACAATCATGTTACATCAGTCTTACCATTAAAATACTTTGCTTCTCGGCAAATGTCCTCTCCGCCGTAATTAATACTCAGGGGCTTGTCTTTACCAAGCTGCTAGTCCAGGAAAGGAGATGCCAGTCACCAGGTAATTATTTCAGAAAACCATGCATGAATGGATGTGATTGACAAATGCAACGTTACTGTAATTGCCTGAAGCACAGTCAAAGAAATGGGTGGAGGTAAAGAAAGAGGGAATAAAGAGGGGAATAAAGAGAGGGAAGAAAGAGAGGGAAGAAAGAGAGAGAAGAAAGAAGGGGAAGAAAGAGAGGGAAGAAAGAGGGGAAGAAATAGAGAGAAGAAATAGAGGGAAGAAAGAGGGGAAGAAAGAGAGGGACGAAAGAGAGGGAAGAAGTAGAGGGAAGAAGTAGGGGAGGAAAGGGAGGGAAGAAGTAGAGGGAAGAAAGAGAGGGAAGAAAGAGGGGAAGAAAGAGAGGGACGAAAGAGAGGGAAGAAGTAGAGGGAAGAAAGAGAGGGTAGAAAGAGAGGGACAAAAGAGAGGGTAGAAAGAGAGGGAAGAAAGAGAGGGAAGAAAGAGAGGGAAGAAAGAGAGGGACGAAAGAGAGGGTAGAAAGAGAGGGAAGAAAGAGAGGGAAGAAAGAGAGGGAAGAAAGAGAGGGAAGAAGTAGAGGGAAGAAAGAGAGGGAAGAAGTAGAGGGAAGAAAGAGGGGAAGAAAGACAGGAGTGAACCAGTAGGTAAATACATCTTAAGGAGGGATAAAGAATGTACTCAGTCACTCTCTGGATAACCCTCATCTAATAGAGTTGATGACTGTGGCGTAACCCTCATCTAATAGAGTTGATGACTGTGATCTAACCATCATCTAATAGAGTTGATGACTGTGATCTAACCCTCATCTAATAGCGTTGATGACTGTGATCTAACCCTCATCTAATAGAGTTGATGACTGTGGTGTAACCCTCATCGAATAGAGTTGATGACTGTGATCTAACCCTCATCTAACAGAGTTGATGACTGTGATCTAACCCTCATCTAACAGAGTTGATGACTGTGATCTAACCCTAATCTAATAGAGTTGATGACTGTGGTGTAACCCACATCTAATAGAGTTGATGACTGTGGTATAACCCTCATCAAATAGAGTTGATGACTGTGGTGTACCCCTCATCTAATAGAGTTGATGACTGTGGTGTAACCCTCATCTAATAGAGTTGATGACTGTGATCTAACCCTCATCTAATAGAGTTGATGACTGTGGTGTACCCCTCATCTAATAGAGTTGATGACTGTGGTGTACCCCTCATCTAATAGAGTTGATGACTGTGGTGTAACCCTCATCTAATAGAGTTGATGACTGTGGTGTAACCCTCATCTAATAGAGTTTGATGACTGTGGTGTAACCCTCATCTAATAGAGTTGATGACTGGTGTGTAACCCTCATCTAATAGAGTTGATGACTGTGGTGTGTAACCCTCATCTAATAGAGTTGATGACTGTGGTGTAACCCTCATCTAATAGAGTTGATGACAGTGTTGTACCCCTCATCTAATAGAGTTGATGACTGTGATCTAACCCTCATCTAATAGAGTTGATGACTGTGGTGTACCCCTCATCTAATAGAGTTGATGATTGTGATCTAACCCTCATCTAATAGAGTTGATGACTGTGGTGTACCCTCATCTAATAGAGTTGATGACTGTGGTGTAACCCTCATCTAATAGAGTTGATGACTGTGGTGCTAACCCTCATCTAATAGAGTTGATGGACAGTGTTTTACCCCCTATCTAATAGAGTTGATGACTGTGATCTAACCCTCATCTAATAGAGTTGATGACTAAGGTGTACCCCTCATCAAATAGAGTTGATGACTGTGATCTAACCCTCATCTAATAGAGTTGATGACTGTGGTATAACCCTCATCTAATAGAGGTGATGACTGTGGTGTACCCCTCATCTAATAGAGTTGATGATTGTGATCTAACCCTCATCTAATAGAGTTGATGACTGTAGTGTACCCCTCATCTAATAGAGTTGATGACTGTGGTGTAACCCTCATCTAATAGAGTTGATGACTGTAGTGTACCCCTCATCTAATAGAGTTGATGACTGTGGTGTACCCCTCATCTAATAGAGTTGATGACTGTGGTGTAACCCCACATCTCTGGTTGTCAGTGTATTCTGTAGTTTCACAGTGCAGACATCTCTGTATCTCTTCCTCGCCTCACCAATAAGGCCGTCCAACAGATCAAAATAGATGTTCTGTGTGGTGGGGTCGGAAAATGTGTTTGAATTATAGAACTGGTCCCGGTTTGGAGTCTGCTCTCAGACTTTTAAACAAGCTGGGTAAGCCAGGGAGTCTGGTGATAGTTTCTCTTGATGTGCTACCGTACAGTCGCATGTCCCGGGCACGTAGAATGTAGGCTTCACAATTGGAACTGAGAAATGTTTCCAAATGGAATGGGGTGTTGAGAACTGTACTGTGTTTTAGGCACACATTCCAAACTATCCCAAAATATGTCAGCCCCCCAAAAAATAATCTGGGCTAACCTAGATCCCAATGCATTTGGGATATTTTTCCATTCCACAAGGGCATCGTTTTATGTGTTTTTTTTTTCATTTCCATGCAATGAGAAATGATTGATGAAGAGGCTGATACTAGGATATGCTACTGAATGTGGGGCCAATTCGGGTGGTAATTATTGCGGGGATATAATCCTAATTTGCAGGAAATAGACGAGACTACTGTCTTGTGCTGAAAGACATCCAGGTACACGGTGCCCCAACCCAAGTCTTTTATTATTTTATTCCCAATCGTTCATTTTATATCGTTTGATTAGTATTCACTAATAAAAAAGATCATAAAAAAAAAAACCCAGAGCTGGAATTATGGTTGCAACCTTTCAGACTTCCCTCAGATTACATCAGACAGATTTATAGGGGAGAGTAAAAACACACTATTAACCCCCAATTTCTCACAAATGTTTGCTTTAACCTGTCTTTGCTTGTTTGATTTGAGTGTAAAAGGCCAGAGATGTCGAAGGCACTAGCTCTGTAAACTCCAACTCCGAGGTCGGGGGGAGCGGAGAGAATTAACAGCAGCATTTTAGTGAAGCCGAAAAGGAAAGGAGGAGATATGCAATTGTCATGTTTTTTTCCTCAGCTTGTGAGTATTAGACAGATGGGAAGGACACAACAAGGCAGCTATTAATGAATCCTCATGTTCTACAGTAGAGAGATATTCTGACTCCTCCTGATTATAATAATGAATCTTCATGTTCTACAGTAGAGAGATATCTGACTCCCCCTGATTATAATATGAATCCTCATGTTCTACAGTAGAGAGATATCTGACTCCCCCTGATTATAATAATGAATCCTGATGTTCTACAGTAGAGAGATATCTGACTCCTCCTGATTATAATAATGAATCTTCATGTTCTACAGTAAAGAGATATCTGACTCCCCTGATTATAATAATGAATCCTCATGTTCTACAGTAGAGAGTATCTGACCCCCCCTGATTATAATAATGAATCTTCATGTTCTACAGTAGAGAGATATCTGACTCCCCTGATTTATAATAATGGATCCTCATGTTCTACAGTAGAGAGATATCTGACTCCCCCTGATTATAAT